>NC_045973.1:26818817-27008817 GCF_010909765.2 Amblyraja radiata
ATCAGGTGTCACTCTTCATAGAACCCGCCTTCTTGATTCGATTGGAGGGTTTGTGTCCAATCATTGTCCCGCTCCATCCTGAGGGTGACCCTTCACCCCAAAGGGCCTCCCCCCCCCTTACCTTCACATCTATAATTGTCAAGTGAGTTAGGACGTCCATTGATTGAAGCCCAATTAATCCTAAAGAAATAATAATATGTAAAATGTAAGTAATCAACAGCCGTGGTCAAAAAGCCAAGCAAAATTCAAGAAACAAAAACTGAGTGGAAAGTGAGTACCAGCAAGTGTGAAGCTTGCTGGTTGGCCAAATATTTAAATTGCCTATAAGAAAGGTTACAATAGCCAGCGGGTCCAAAGTTAGGAGAGACACAAAAGCAAATGTTGTGCCGATTCTAAATAACATCAGACAGAATAACTTCATAGTTTGATAACAGAAAGAACTGCAGATGCTGGAAACATGAGCAAAACACAAAGTGCTGGAAGAAATCAGCAGGTCAGGTAGTGTCTATGGAGGGAATGGACAGGTGACATTTTGGGTCAGATCCCTAATTCAGACTGCCAGATGATATTTCGGTTTAGGATTCTTCTAACAGGCGACGTTGGGGTATTGATTTTTGATGCATTGATTTTCATTGGATTTTCATTCAATGAAAATCAGACAATGACAATAGCTGTACAATTCCCAAACCACAACCAGTAACCACAGTCTTTAAAGTGTTGGTTAGCTACATGTGCATTTAATCAAGAATTGAAATAGTCAGGGGCCATTCAGTAATTCTTACAACTTATAGCAAGTTCAGCCATGTACTATTGAAAGAAAACACTGTTAAACTGAAAACATGGTCTGGATGTGGTAACAAATGGAGTGCACTGTACAACAGAATGAGAGTCCTGTCCATCAGAGTACCACCATCTACAAGGAGTGCTCCCCTCTACAAGGAATGTTCCCCTGTACAAGCAGTTCCCCCGTACAAGCAGTGTTCCCCCTATAAAGACTTCTCCTGGCGAAAAGGAGTAATCTGCTGAATAAGAAACGCTCCCCTCTGTTGATGCTGAACACATTTTGCTACCCAATGCACCTCTTGTACAAACCCATTCATAAAATTGGCTCTCCCATGCTGACGCAATGCTGACAACGATCCCACAGCAGCTTACCATAATCAACAAAGTGCTTTGTACAGAAGGTTGTCCTATCTTCGCCCAAGATGTTCCAAAAAACAATGAATCCAATCTTGTAAGGAGTGATTAACCACGATGACCTAGACACAAGAAACTGCAGATGCTGCAGTGCACAAAAAAAAAGACAAAGTGCTGGAGTAACTTAATGGGTCAGGCAGCATCTCTGGAAGACATGGATAGGTGACGTTTTGGATCAGGGGCCTTCTTCACACTCGATGACCTGTTGAAAACCAAAGGGAAGAATCTTTTCATTGTGGAGGAATTGGTCAAGTGATTACATTAGCCCAGCATGAAGCCAAGGTAAAGCAAATGTATGATTTTGTTGTTTTGAAAGTTGTTGCAGTGAAGCAAAAAGACATCAGCCATGTCTGAGAATCACATCAAGTCTGAGTTGAAGTCTTTCTGAGTGATGATGGAACGTAACATACTTTCCCTTCGGATCATTCTCAGACCATAATCTGTTGAAAAGGTTTGTGAAGTAGTTGTGGAGCAAGGGGTAACTAAGAGAGTGTGATGAATGCAAGTGAAGCCCTCGGTGTTCTTTCCAAGTCTTAGCACCTGTAAGTGAAATGTTGGTTTATAGATAGTGGAAAGATTTATTCTTGTCACGTATACCAAGGTACAGTGAATAGTTTGCGTGTTATCCAATCAAAACAGATATACTGTACATGAAAGGCGTCAAGCCAAGTACAACGGGTAAAATAAAGAGAAAAATATCAGAGTGCAGCAATGTTTTGACAGCATTGTAGTTCTGTACAGTTCTAGAGGGAAAAGTTCAATGTGGATCAAAAAAGGCTAAAGGTGAGAAGGGAGAGATTTAATAGGGACGTCGGGAAATATTTTCACAGTCAAAGGAAATATAAGAAGAGGTGGATGCAATTACTGAAGGGCCTACTTTTGTGCTGTGAATCCCTATGACCTTAAACATGCACAAATCAGGAAGGAAATAATTGGACTAGTGATGGGAATCAAGAAATTTCATTTGTTGTGATGTGTACCAAGATACAGTGAGCACATTTGAAGTTCCTCATATACAACCCCTGTATAAGGAGTTCTCCGCAATGTGAGTTCCCACTACTTCTCATGCTCTGCATTATAAAGAGTGCTCTACTCTAGAAGCAGTGCTCCATTCTATGACTGCTCCCCACCACGAGGAGTGTTCCCGATTACAAAGACTTGACCACTGCAAGGAATATCCTCTGTTACAATGAATGCGTCCCTCTACATTGAGTGCCTCCCTGAATAGAGCATACATCAGTCTGTCGAAGGGTCTCGACCCACTCCATTCCTTCTCTCCAGAGATGCTGCCTGTCCCGCTGAGGTACTCTAGCATTTGGTGTCTGCATTCCTTTACAACATGTGGTGCCCTCGACAATCAGTGCTCTTCCCTACAATACACTATATCTATACAGTGAATACTCCCCCTCCAATCAGTGCTCCCCGTTATAATGAGTGTTCCCAATATTACTGTAGACACAAAATGCTGGAGTAACTCAGCGGGTCAGTCAGCATCTCTGGAGAAAAGGAATCAGTGACGTTCAGGGTCAGAACCCTTCTTCAGACCCTCCCAATATTAGTTTTCTTCCTTACAAAAATTGTTCTCGATGTGTGCTCCCATTGTATTATAACAGTGTTCTCCACTACAATAGCCGTTTCACGACAAGGAACGATGGCCTTTACAGTGAGTGCTTCCCTCTACATAGATTGCTTCTCACTATGCAGAATGCAGAATGCTCCCCTGCATAATCTGAGTTCCCCTCTAAAAGGAAAACATGCTAAAAGGAGTTCTCATCTCAAATAGGCATGCTCCACTCTAAAAGTCTTTACATCTGTTACAATGGGTACTACACAAGAGGTGGACCACAGTACAAGATAGACATAAGATAGACATAAATTGCTGGAATAAATCAGCGGGTCAGTGAGCAGACAGCATTTCTGGAGAAAATGGATAGTTGACATTCCCGACCCAAAATGTCACCTATTATTTTTATCCAGCGATGCTGCCTGACTCACTGAGTTGCTCCAGCATTTTGTGTTTATCTTCGGTATAAATCAGCATCTGCAGTTCCTTCGTACACAGGGATTGCTCACCTCTACAAGCAGTGACCACATTACAAGGAGTGCTCATCTCTACAAGGAGTTGACCACACTACAAGTACTAGCCACTGTAAGGAGTGTTGGCCATCATAAGGACTGTTTGAAGAAGGCTTCCGACCCAAAACGTCACCCATCCTTTTTCTCCAGAAATGCTGGCTATCCCACTGAGTTACTCAAGCACGTTATGACTATCCCTGTGCAAAGAGTGGATGCAATGAACTGCAGATGCTGGTTTAAAGAACATGACACAACGTGGCAGAGTCACTCTGGAGAACATGGATAGGTAACATTTCAGGTCAGGAAGAATATGGACAGGTGAAACATCACCTGTCCTTGTTCTTCAGACATGCTGCCTGACACGCTGAGTTACTCCACCACATGTGTCACCTAATAGATGTACTTTAAGAGGGCACCTATCACTGTAATAATCATCATATTCTTTCTCTTTAACTGTGTAATTGGCTCCACCATCTCTAAAGCTCATATATGAGGCTCAAATGTACAGACCTCAGAGGTTAATATCCATCAGGGAGAAAGACAGCTAGCATGCCCTCTAATTTCTCAGGGAGATATTTTTGTTGCTGGGAATAGATGTCTTAGTATTGATTGGTTAGGGAGCTAGATACTCAGGCAGGATCAGCTCACCTGGCAGGTAGACGTTCATTAATATAATGGACGAGGCCAGGAAGGCTTACATTGATGGTTCTTCCCCTTTGCTTCTTTACTATGAGAACATTTTAATGGTTGTCATAACCTATTTACCGTAGCCTTTATAACCTCTTTAGTGGCTACCACAGAATGACCCAGTTGCCAATAGGTTATTTGGGATTTGCTAATCATTTTCATCTTAGGACCTGACCACTGTAGATGTGTCTTCAATGGATTAGAACATCTAATAATCAACAAGATTTATCTTTAGGAATTTTAGAATAAGGATCTTGACTTGCCCTTTGTTGATAGGGCGAGCTGTCCAGCACCTGACCTAGCAGAGTGACATTTTGTACGTTAGAAAGAGAGAGAATTGGTAAATAGTAGATCCACAATAATGAAATACATTTCAGATTATACCTCCTTTAGTTGATTGAGCACCAAAAGTTGCTTTGGCTAAGTCTTGCAATCCGTTGAGCTATGGGTTTGGGTTTCCCTTGGGTAGGTTAATTCCACTGGCCCCATAATCTCTAAATACACTCGCTGTGGAGTATGTGGCTGATGGAGTGGTTGAAATATGTCCACACGTAGACTGAAGACATTAATGAGCAGCATAAACAGGCCAGCTCATGCAATCCTAACTGTCACGATTGAATGCGGGAACTTCAATCTATCTTAAAGTTGACACTCAAGAAAACCCTAACTGATGGCTCCTGTTATCCAGTTTTACCACAGTATCCTGACCAGCGCCTGGCACCCCCCTGATAAACCCAAGACTGGCAGCGGCAGAGCTATTAACCGGAAACCCTGGACCGGCAACATAGGTTCTGTCTGGCTTCTCACAGGAAGCCTTGTGTGGAAGGCTTGTCTTCAGTTGTACAAGCAGAAGCAGCTGGGAGGGAGGAGGGGGAGCAGAGAGGGAGGGAGGGCGGGGGTGTGGATGGAGTGAGCAGTGAGGGAGTTGACAGGCCAGCACACTGCAGAATAAACGGCCTGACTCGTGCTCGAGCAGGCTCGGAGAAATGGAGACGCAAGAGACTGGGATGCTGGAACCTTGAGCAAAGCACCAAGTGCTGGAGGAACTCAGTGGGTCAGGCAGCATCAGTGGAGGGAAATGGACAGAAGATATCCCGGGTCAAGTCTGAAGAAGGGTCGCTGCCTGAAATACTATCTGTCCATTCTCTCCACTGATGCTACCTAACATACCTCACAGCAAATCCATAGCTAGATGCAGGAAGATGCATAGCTAGATGCAGGAAGATTGCTCCTGATGTTGGGGAAGTCCAGGACAAGGGGTCACAGCTTAAGGATAAGGGGGAAATCCTTTAAAACCGAGATGAGAAGAACTTTTTTCACACAGAGAGTGGTGAATCTCTGGAACTCCCTGCCACAGAGGGTAGTCGAGGCCAGTTCATTGGCTATATTTAAGAGGGAGTTAGATGTGGCCCTTGTGGCTAAGGGGATCAGAGGGTATGGAGAGAAGGCAGTTACGGGATACTGAGTTGGATGATCAGCCATGATCATATTGAATGGTGGTGCAGGCTCGAAGGGCCGAATGGCCTACTCCAGCACCTAATTTCTATGTTTCTATGTTTCTAACCCATTGAGTTGATCCAGCACTTTATGCTTCGCTGAGAGGAATGGGATTGGGATGGAAACTATGAGCGTAGAGTAGACATAAAGTGCTGAAATAAATCAGCGGGTCAGGCCCCAATTCTGGAGAAAAAGGATGGGTGACATTTTGGGTCGGAAACCTTCTTCAGACTGGTCTGAAAAGTAGGGTGTTGACTTTACCGCTGTATGTTAACAAATTCACAGCAAATCCATAGCACAGAAGACAACTATGAACCAGCCTCTCTAATTCCTCTTCCTGCCCCCTTTTCTTGTATCTTTTTCACAGCTTTTGTTCAACAATTGGCTATTGGCCATTTCAATTGATTAAATGGTAACTGCTTCACTGGGAGGGAGTCTGAGAGCACCTCTGGATGTGACTGGGGTCCATGCACCACGGCTGTGGTGCGTTACCCATCCATGTTGCGTCATGCCATGCAACTCCACCAGAGTCAGGTGGAGAGTTAGTGTTAAGAAGATACACTTTTGAGGCACAGTTGCAGCAATTCTGGTTCAGTGGCATGGTTTATTGTAAGGGGATCTGAACTCAAAGTAGAGTATTGGTATTGGTTTATTATTGTAATGTGTACCGAGGTATAGTGAAAAGCTTTTGGTCTAAAGGTGCAGAATATAGTATTACAGCATTATAGCGTTACAGTTATGGAGAAAATGCAGATTAAAAAATGATACCATCGGGCAGGAGGTACACAGTCCTAAACCTGCACACCACCAGGTTCAGGAACAGCTACTTTCCTACAACCATCATGTTCTTAAGCCGACCCGCACAACCCAAATCCTACCTCGATAGCAGAACACTACGGACCATTTCTGGCTTGATTTGTTTTTTTTCTAATTGTGTTTTGCATTAATGTCTTTTCGTTTTGCAGTCTTCTTTTCTTTTTATGGTCTTGTAGAATTTTCATGTAATTTATGTATAGTTTATGTTTTTGTCCATTTAAGGCTATATAATCTGTAATGCTGCAGCATCTGTAACCTGTACCTCACCGTACCTGTCCATATGACAATAAACTCAACCTGACTTGAGTAAAACATGAAGTGCTGGAGTAACTCAATGGTTCGGCAGCAAGTGTGGATGGAATGGTCTGGACCCGTCTTCATATTCTGTAGTTTCTTGCCTCTTGACTTGGCTTGGCATGGTTTAGCTTTGCCACCAACTTTGAGTTGTGGCGTCTATGCAAAGGCGATCATGAGGGGAAGCATCTTATTGTCACGGTATTCATGGGAACTTTCCAACTTGACTAAGCTAATGAAAGTCAACAGATTGTCCATCCTTGGTGGAACTACACCACCAGAGATCCAACCAATTAATTGGTTGCTGGTTTTTCTGGATTACTACCGTGACTGCACCTCAGAACAACTCATTGTCTGTAGTTGCTTTGAGAGAATGCGGGAGACAGCACCAGTCTTGTTTCCTCTGTGCTCGGACTACCCAGTTACCTGGTTCACATGGGAGCTACGCTGGTAGATTCAGATGAGCAAGGATGAGAGGAGGCTAGAGTGGAACATAAAGGCCAGCATGGAGTGTATAGGCTGAATGGCCTGTTTCTGTACTAAATCCAATGTGGTCCATAGACGTACCATGACAATCTGTGAATGCACAGAAATCAAGTCAAGTCAAGAGAGGTCCCAGATAGGACAATTAAATTATTGCTTGCTGCAGCACAACAGAATATTGTAGGCATAATACAGATAACAGATAAGTGTGTCTACAATACACATAGACCATAATACACATAAATAAACAGATAAAGTGCAATACGCTGTTATAGTTCAGAGTTTGTTTGATGTTGTATATTTAATAGCCTGATGGCTGTGGGGAAGTAACTGTTCCTGAACCTGGATGTACCAGATTTCAGGCTTCTGCACCTTCTACCTGATGGCAACAAAGAGATGAGTGTGTGGCCAGGATGGTGTGGGTCTTTGATGATGTTGGCAGCCTTTTTGAGGCAGCGACTGCGATAGACCCCTTAGATGTTGGGGAGGTCAGAGCCGATGAGTCTCATTGTTCTGCCACTTTCCTCCTTTAGACAATGTGTAACGTCCCTAATAGGTGTGAGATGAAGTCGCCTCAATGAGTCGTGTTTTTCCGTCCTTGACCACACACCCACACTGACTCCTGGGGAGAGGTCAGTGTGTTCCAGGCACCCACCGCCTTCTGTGTAACCAAACATGCCCCGCACATCTCCATTAAACTTTACTCCTCTCAAAATAAGCTATGCCCTCAAGTCTTTGATATTTAGACAATAGACAATAGAGAATAGGTGCAGGAGTAGGCCATTTGGCCCTTCGAGCCAGCACCGCCATTCAATGTGACCATGGTTGATCATCCCCAATCAGTACCTGTTCCTGCCTTCAAGACATACCGACATACCAAGACATTTACAGCCCAGGTTAAAGGATCTGACTGTCTACCGTAATTTTATATATTTCTATCAGGTCTCCCCTTAGCCCATGTCCCTCCAATGAAAACAAGCAATGTATTTTGTCCATTACCTCCATGATACTGCTTGATCTGCTGAGTTCCTCCTGCACTTTGATTTTTGCTCTCAACTCCAGCATCTGCAGTCTCTTGTGTGTCCAAGAATATCCGTTGTTTTTCCCAGCTCAATGTCTGGTTAGCTTGTGGTTACTGACTGTCTTAATTTAGTTTATTCATCAAATGACAAATTGACAATTTTATATATAACCGGTTAAAGGAGAAGGAAAGGCACACAGGCACAAGACACACCCACGATGCACACACACATACGCACACAAGCACAACACATATATTTGATATGTACATGTAGACATGCACACATGCAACATTCATAAGCACACACTATCTACCTATTTGATTGCATATACATAATATGCACACAACATGCAAACACACTCACAGAAACACATACATCACTACACATGTTCACATAGCCACACATATATAAACATACACATTTAAACACCCATACCCACACTCTCACAGGGGATAGATAATTAGCTACATTTTTTATCAATTGGTTGTCTCCTCACATCAGGGTAGATCTCCATATCAATGAAGTGAGCATCACACTAGCCTTTGGATGTCCACACCTCAGGGGCAGATGTTTTATAGTAACTTACAGATGCTGGGGGCTGTTGGAGGAGCCAGAAAATATTGTCCATCCCTTATTGACCTTCAGGTTTAAGAACAGTTTCAGTCCAGCAACTAGCAGGCTCTTGAACACTGCGCAACACTAACCTCAGCAACTGTGATGTTTAACACGGTGACTTTGGTTACACTACAGATTTTGGTGATTGCACTATGACAGTCACCTAGTTTCATGGTTATTAATTGAGTGTATTTTGATTTTTTTTAATTTATCTGAGTCTTGTGTTTTAACTTCAACATGGACTTTAACCTGAGATTTGAGCTTTGGGTAAGGGAACAGCACCCAGACCAACTGCAGCAACAGCAAGACTCCAAGGGCGGGGAGATTAAAGAAAGCAGGAATGCAGACCATCTGCTTGTCTGAAGAAGAGTCCTGACCCGTAACGTTGCCTCTCCATGTTTTCCTGATGCTGCTTGAAATGAGAGTGTGGCCAGAGTGGTGTGGGTGGGTCTTTGTTGATATTGGCTGCCATTTTGAGGCAACGCCTCCTATAGATTCCTTCGATAGTGGGGTGGTCAGTATCTATGAGAGACCAGGCAGTGTCTTCATCAACCCTCACTTACAGCGCTGTAATGTATTGGGACGTTTCACGATGAAAGGTGCTATATAAATGAAAGTTATTGGTATTCAATGCAAATGCTGGCAGTTATGGGCCTGTTCCACTTCGACGACTTTTTAGGCGACTGCAGGAGATTATGCAGTCGCCACATGGTCACCACATGTTCGCAGGTGGTTGCCGGGGAGTCGTCTTCATGGTCGTGAGGAGTTCCCGCATTCTGGGAACTACTCACCGCCTCATTATGGTCACCGCAAATTTTTCAACATGTTGAAAAATTAGCGGTGACTAGAATTAAGCTGCCATGGAGAGTAGCAAGAATTCTCGTGCCGTAGGTGGGTCGCCAGGAGGTCCTAGTGGGTTGCCAGGAGGTCGAAGGTTCTCGTCGGTTCTTGTAGGTTGTAGCCGGTGCTGACCGGTGAATTTCATTGGCTCAGTGGGAAAAAAACGTAAGCAGTAGTTTTCAGAACCAAGGATAACCGACCGGTAATGTTAAATGTCCGCCGAGCTTCACAGCTGTGTATCTCCAGCTTCTTAAAAGTTGTCTGGCTTCTTAAAAGTTGTCTCCACTCCTTCTCCCCCCTCCTCCCCCCTCCTCCCCCCCCTCTCCCCCTCTTTTAAAGAACTTACCGTATACTAGCCATCTTAATTACAGCGCCAACCTTCCTGTTTATCGCGGTGTGTGTCTGTATCACCTTGGCTTTGTACCGTATGAATTTCACTCAGACAGCGCTTCCCCCCGCTTGCCCTGTCCCCCGACTGCATAACGGGCTGGTGAAGGAAGCGATGTGTTTGTGTTTGTGTGTGTGTTCCACTCTGACAGTCGCCGTTCCAGTTGCCGGTGTTTCAGGCGACTGCCGGCAACTTGACAGTCGCTGGCAGTCGCCTGAAAAACCGCCTGTGGGACAGGCCCATTAGCCTTTGGGAGTCCACTGTTAACAATACATCCACTAGATGGCACCTTTTACTAATAAATGCCTGATCTAGAAGCCCGCTCTGCCTGTGGTCCACTATATCCAGTTCAACTGGAGCGGTGTCAGAGATTCCATCAGCTCCCAGAATTGATCTCTGCATTCTGTATTCTGCATTAGGATTTCTGCTGAGCACCTCTTCTCGGTCTCCGCAGTTTGGGTCAGTATAATCACAAAAGAAGCTCATCAATGCCTGCACTTCCTGCGAAAATTGAGGAGATTCGTTATTTCAACGAAAACTCTGTCGAACGTCTAGTGGGACGAGGAGATGGCAGAGTTTAATTTGGATAAATATAAGATGTTGCATTTTGGGAAGTCATACCAGGGCAGGACCTTCACAGTGGGCCTGGGGGATGTTGAAGAGCAGAGCGATATTGGAGTACAGGCACATAGTTCCCTGAAAGTGGTGTCACAGGTAGATAGGGTGGTGAAGAAGACTTCTTGCATGCTGCCTTCATCAGTCAGAGAACCGAGTATAGAAGATGGGACGTTATGTTACAATTGTATAAGACATTGATGAGACCGCACTTGGAGTATTGTGTTCAGTTTTGGTCACCCTTGTTATAGGAAAGATTGCATTAAGCTGGAAAGTGTGCAGAGAAGATTTACAAGGATGTTGCCAGGATTAGAGGTCCTGAGCTACAGGAACAGGTTGAGTAGTCTTGTAGAATATATGTAGGTTGTCAGTCTGAGTGTGCAGGAAGGAACTGCAGATGCTGGTTTACACTGAAGATAGACACAAAATGCTGGAGTAACTCAGCGGGTCAGGCAACATCTTTAGAGAACAGGAATGGCGATGTTTTGGGTTGTCTGAAGAGGGGTTTCGACCTCAAACATCACCTATTCCTTTTCTCTTGACCTGCTGAGTTACTCCAGCATTTTGTGTCTATCTTCTAGCCAGTCTGAGTGTTATCTGAGTCTATGTGCCTGTGATGCTGCTACAATTAAGATTTTCATTGCACCTGTACCTCACAGCATTTGTGGAGAGATTAAAGAAAGCGGAAATCCAGAGCACTAATCTGAAGACTGATCCTGACCCAAAACATCATGTTCTCCAGGGATGCTGCCTGACCCGCTTACACAATACACACACTTGCATGTGACAATAAACTTGACTTGACGTGACTTGAATGGTGAAACAGGATAAAGAAGCTGAATGGCCTGCCCAATATTCTTCCTTGCTTTGGCTTTTGGGCACCTAAATTCTGACTGGCTTTGAGTTTTATGACCAGGGTGGATCAAGGTGCTTGATTATCTCCCACTCCATATGAACTCTCCAGGTTCACTGGGACATGTACTGTACTACTGCCAAATGTGAAATAAAAGTGTGTTTGGGTGTTGATATGAGTAACATCTAATAGTCCAGAAAATCTACTGGTTGTCCTGAAGATACTGGATTATTTGAGTTTTATTGATAGCATTATTTAGGCAGGCAGTGCAGAGGCTGTAGTACACTGGAGGCCCAGCAGAGGTCGGTATTGGCCAACCTCCCTGAAGAGAATAATGTTCATAAGAAGAATCTAGGAACTGCAGATGGTTTACAAAAAAATACATAAAGTGCTAGAGTAACTCAGCGGGTCATGCAGCATCTCTGCAGATCAGACCCAAAGATGAAGGGTCCCAACCTGAAAAGTCACCTATCCATTTTCTCCAAAGATGCTGCCTGACCCACTGAGTTACTCCAGCACTTTGTGACAACATTCATAAGAACATCTTCACCAGAAGAACTGCAGCGGTTCAAGACGGCAGCTTACCTCCACCTTCTCAAGGGCAATAAGAATGGGCAATAAATGCCAGTGACATGCAGATTACCAATGCAGAAGGAGATGTGCAAGCCAGGTTTTTTACACTGAGAATGATGAGTGACTGGTATGCACTGTCAGAGGTGGTGGTGGAGGCAGATACGATAGTGGCTTTTAAAGGCTTCTAGATAGATCTCTCCATCTATTTCCCTCTTTCTGTTTCTTTCTCTTTCACTATCTTTCCACCACCCTCCCTCTCCCTCTCACTTGTTTTCTCTCTCTCTTTTTTTTTTCTTAATCTATCTTTCTTTCTCTATCAATATTTTCTCTGTGCTCTGCTGTTATAATTGAGTCTGATGAGGGGGAAGAATCCAAATTGCTCATTGATTTTTTTTAGATATTCCCCACAATTCAGATTGTAACAAGGCAAGGTGAAACAAAATGGACTTCCCAGGAAAACCTTGGCCCTCAACTGAATGGCAGCTTGTTTTTACATCGGACTAATTTCTGTGTCATTCATTTCTTGCATCGGGGTGTTAGTAGCAAGGCCAACATTTATTGCCCATCCCTAATTGCCCTTTGAGAAGGTGGTGGAGATCTGCCTTTGTGAACTGCTGCAGTCCTTCTGGTGAAGGTGCTCCCACTAGAGGGAATGTGTAGGAAGGAACTGCAGATGCTGGTTAAAGCCAAAGATAGAGACAAAAAGCTGGAGTAACTCAGCGGGACAGGCAGCATCTCTGGAGAGAAGGAATGGGTGATGTTTCCGAAATGTCACCTATTGCTTCTCTCCAGAGATGCTGCCTGTCCTGCTGAGTTACTCCAGTGTTTGTGTCTATCTTCTCACCAGAGGGAGTTGGGGAGGGAGTTCTGGGATTTAGACCCAGTGACCATGCATGAATGCATAATATTTCCAAGTTGGGATAATGTACTTTAGTTTAGTTTATTGTCATGTGTACTGTTTATTATCATAGTGAAAAGCTTTTTCAGCGGAACGACAATACATGATTACAATTGAGTCGTCCATAGTGTATAGATACATGATAAAAGGAATAACGTTTAGTGCAAGACAAAATCCAGTAAAGTCCCATTAAAGATAGTCCGGTAGATGGCAGGTCAGGACCACTCTCTGGATGTTGGTAGAGTAGTGCTGAGCTACTATGTCGGGTATGGTCTGGTGGGGGACCTGCAGGTGGTGGTGTCCTCTATAACTGCTGCCCTGGGTGGAAGAGGTGGTGGGTTTGAAAGGGACTCTCAGAGTGGCCCACTGTGGTGGAAGGAATGAAGGTGTAATGTTATCGTTGGGGTGCCAGTCAAGTGGACTGATTTGTCCGGATGGCATCAAGTGGTTTAACAGTTTGTTGGGGCTGCACTCACTCAGATAAGTGGAGAGTGTTCCATCGCACTCCTGACGTGTGCCTTACAGATGCTAGAAATGCCTCCGTGTGTTAACAGGATACCCAGCCTCTGACCTCTCTTGTACCACTGTATCTATGCGGCCGGTTAGTTTGAGTTTCTTGAGCAAAACACAAAATGCTGGAGAAACTCAGAGGGTCAGGCAGCATCTGTGGGAATGGACAGACAATGTTTCTTTAGACCCTATGTCTCTGTGGAAAAGTCATCTATCCACGTTCTCCAGAGATGCTGAGTTACTACAGCACTTTATGTCCTTTAGGGAAAGAGAGACAATCCACTGAGGGTGAACAAGGCAAAAGGGAAGGGCAGAATAAGGAGAGATGGAGACACAAAGAACTACAGATGCTGGAATCTTGAACAAAATACAAAGTGTTGGAGGAACTCAGCAGGTCAGGCAGCATCTGTGGGGGGAATGGACAGACCATGCTATGGGTCGGGACCCTTCTTCACATATGGAGTAAGGGGGTGGAGAAAGCTGGAAACGATAGGTGGGAGAGGGACAAAGTCTGGCAAGTGATAGGTGGATACTGGTGAGGGGGTGGGGTTGTGATTGGCAGATGTGTGGAGTAAATGTCAAAGGCTGGAGGTGAAAAGGAGACAATAGGGTCTTGTAAGGAGAGAAGAGGAGTGAAATTAAAGCTGATGGGAGGAATATGAGTGGGATAGTGGAGAAGGGAAAGAGGAGGATAAAAGGGAATGGAGTGGGAGATGAGCATACAGAGGAGGGGAAAGGAACAGGGTGTCTGGACTGATGGGAGAAATGTGTGCACATGGGTGGGGTGGGAGCTGGGAAAAGAGAGGATATTATTGGGAGGATATTACTTGAAATTGGAGAATTCAATGTTCATACTGTTGGGTTGTAAACCACCCAAACAGAATAGGAGATGCTATTCATTCACTTTGTGTGTGGCCTCACTCTGGTAATGGAGGAGGCCAAGGAGAGGCCCAAGGTCGGTGTAGGAATGGGAAGAGGAGTTAAAACGGTTAGCAAGAAAGGACAGTTGAGTGTGTATATTGATGGTGAGTTTCACCAATGGTAATGGGATTAATGACAAGGGGGGTTCGAGATGGCTATTACCAGGCTCACCTGCGGCACAATACTATGCCACCTCTCAGCCCATGTCTGCATGTTGTTAAGGTCGTTGCCTGCAGATCTGATCTGCAAGGATGGGGCGGGGGAGTAGAGCTGGTAAGAGCCAGCAAAGTTGACTTGGGCCAGATGGCTTCCTAGAGTCAGAGAGTTATAGAGCTGTTATAGCACGGAAACGGGGTCAAGGAAAGAGCGTTCACGTCGCGGCCCTGTTTCCACCAATCTTTCCACCACCACGCACAAGAAGCACAAGAAGCGACAAGACAGACACCATTGTATGCAGATACCGAGAGGTGTGTTCAGCTCTGGCTGAACAACTTCTAATCCTGTGTGTGGACTCGATAAGAAGAAGAAGAAGCACGGAAACAGGCCCTTTATTCCATCTTGTCCAAGCCGACTAAGTTGGCATGTGGGGTTTGTTCTATTTTTGTTCAGGCTGTATTTGGAGTATTGCATGCAGTTCTGGTCACCCCCATTACAGGAAAAATGTGGAGGCTTTTCTGAGGATGCAAAGGAGCTTTGCCAGAATGATGCCGGATTAGCGGATCTTAGCTGTAAAGAGAGGATGGACAATCTTAAATTGTTTTTTCTGGAGTGCCGGAGGTTGAGGGGAGACCTCATAAAATCATGAGATTTTAGGAGGGTTGACAGTCAGAACCTTTTCCCCCAAAGTTTTAAGATGAAAGGAGGAAACTTTAAAAGGAACGTGCAGGTCAAGTTTTTTACGCAGAGGGTGGCGGGTGCCAGGGACGCACTGCGAGGGGTGGTGGACGCAGACACGATAGTGGTTTTTAAGAGGCTTTTAGATAGGCAGATGGATATGCAGGGAATTGAAGGATATGGATCAGGTTCAGGCAGATGAAATAAGTTTATCTTGGGTTTATATTGTGGGCAAAGAGCTTGTTCGTTTGTTGTATTTGCTCTGTGTTCTATTTGCCTGTATTTGGCCCATATCCCTCTAAACTCTCCTAGCCATATATCTATTCAAATCTATATTACTAAAACTCTCATCTTGACCACTTCCAGTTTCCTTTTTTCTTTAATTTGCGCAAAAACTATAACGTATATCTCAAGGATTTTTCCGCCACCGTATTCACCGTCTCCTCAGCTCCAAGCACACCAAGTTTTGTTCCGATCAGTGAAATATTAGAAATGTTATGAAGATTAAAAAAATCGTGAGATCAGCAGATTGGTCTTCTCGCCTGTCAGTCACCATGAAGTTAACCCATGGAGAATAAAGAATAGCCAGGAGAATAAACTTCTGGCACCCGTGGAGAATAAAGACCCGGAGGCGGGGCTGAGTCCATGAGGAGCTTTTTAAGATGAACCAGAAGCCTCTGAGGGAAGTTGGAGTGGGGCCTGGAGCTGCTGCATCAGACCGAAAGCTGCAGGTGCGGGGTGGGCAGAGTGCGGGGTGTGTCTGCTGCGACCACCCACCCCTTCCCACACCCTCCTTCCTGCTTCCCCCCCACACCCCCCTTCCCCCACACCCCTCCCCCCCTCCCCCACCCCCCCTTCCCTCACCCCCCCCTTCCCCACTCCCCCACCCCATTTCCCCACCCCCCCTCCCCCACCCCCCTTCCCTCAACCCCCCCTTCCCCACTCCCCCACCCCATTTCCCCACCCCCCCTTCCCCACCCCCTTTCCCCTTACCCCCCTTCACCCACACCCATTCCCCCATCCCCTGTCCCCCACACCCCCCTTCCCCCACCCCCCACCCCCACACCCCTCCCCCACACCACCCTTCGCCACACCCCTCCTTCCCCACACCCCAACTCCCCCTTCCCCCCCCCCCCTTTTCCACACATCCCCTTCCCCACTCCCCCACACCCCCCTCCCCTACACGTCCCCCACACCCTCCTCCCCCTCACCCCCTCTCCCACACCCGCCTCCCCCTCCCCACGATCTCCCCCCACCTCCACCCCCCTGCCCACACACACCCCCACACCCCTCTTCCCCTCCCACACATGAAGAGGAAGAGGGGGGGGGGGGTGCTGGGGGATGAGGGGAAATGAGCCTCGCCTGCGCAGTTAGGGGCTATGGGTTAGTTGTGGAATATTGCTTTGGGGGAATGGGTTGCGTTGGGGGGACCAGGCCTCCTGTGTGACAGGGACCCAACGGGTCCCACTAGGTCTAGTATCTTTTAAAAGTCTTAATTGTATCCGCTTCTCTAGCTTCCTCTGGCAGATAGAGACTACCCTCTGAGTGAAAAAGTTGCCTTAAATTTCTCCCCTCTCACCTTATACTTGTGCCCTCGTTTTTGAAACCTGTGTCAATCTGGGATTTGATAAACCTCCCCACTGAGGGATTACGAAAAAAATATTTTTAATTAAATGAAATGGAAATCATTAAAAACCACAACAAGAAGTAAAATGGGAGAGGCATCATTAAGCTCAAACTATTTGTAAATCCTTCATGTAAATCTCTGATAGTGATCTTTGCCTTTGCAAGAACAAGTACTCAAAATAGAGCCCTGGGGCTAAACGTGACCTTTTGCAATCTCCATGGCGCTTATACAACGCCGTCTTGGTTCCAGATGTCTGGCTCGGCTGGACCGTCCCAGTTCTCCATTTGTACCTCATCCCACCCACACCCACATCCCCACCCCAGCGCCCTGCTCCTCTCTGCTGGCCAAGTAGTCCAGGGACAGCCAAGATGTAGAAGGCCACAGTACAGTCAGAATGAGCTCTGTGTCCAAACCCCCCCATCACACGCTCTGCCCGGCCCAAGCGCCCCACGTCTTAAACTGTGATGTAACGTAGAGAGAAAGAGGTGGGTGGGGGTGAGAGGGGGAGAGAGGGAGAGGGGGAGAGAGGGACAGAGATGGAGACAGGGTAATCAAGAGAGAGAGGGTGAGAGAGGTAGGAGAGAGAATATGAGAGAAAATGAAAGCTTGAAAGAGTGAGAGAGAAAAAGAACGAGAGCAAAAGAGAGAGATAATAAGAGAAGGAGAGAAAATGGGAGAGAGAAAGAGAGGATAACAGAGCAAGAGGGAGAATGAAATAGAGAGAGAGAGAAGGAGAGTATTTTGGGGTGGCTCATATTCAGATCTTGTCTGCTTTAAGGGCCTGTCCCACTTAGGCGATTTTTTAGGCAACTATGGCGACAGTCATTGTCGCAGCGTGACGCCGGAAATGCCACCCCGCGACAATGTCCACAACAAGCTACCACCTAGTCGACGTCAAGCTACGACAAGCTACGCCAACAAGCGACATCATTCTTCACGACTTGGGACGTCCACCTACGACCACACCTACGACAACCTTCGACCATACAGACGACAACCTACGACATCCGAAGTCAACCTACCTCCACCAGCGACAAGCTACGACGCTACAATAGACAATAGGTGCAGGAGTAGGCCATTCGGCCCTTTGAGCCAACACCACCATTCAATGTGATCATGGCTGATCATCCCAATTCAGTACCCCATTCTTGCCTTCTCCCCATATCCCCTGACTTCGCTATCTTTAAGAGCCCTATCTAGCTCTCTCTTGAAAGTATCCAGAGAACCGGCCTCCACCGCCCTCTGAGGCAGAGAATTCCACAGACTCACAACTCTCTGTGTGAAGAAGTGTTTCCTTGTCTCCGTTCTAAATGGCTTACCCCTTATTCTTAAACTGTGGCCCCTGGTTCTGGACTCCCCCAACATCGGGAACATGTTTCCTGCCTCTAGCGTGTCCAAACCCTTAATAATCTTATGTTTCAAGACCCTGTTGGCAACAAATGAAGACAACTGAATACTTATCTTGAAGCCGGAACTGTCGCTGGTTGACGTAGGATGATGTAGGTTGTCACCAATGGAATTCACCATGGTCATGTCCCGGCGACAACCAACGTCACCTGGCATCACCTACGACAGCACCTACGACAGGAGAAGACAGGCAACGTCAAGCCCACCATCACCGAGAGGTTTTGAACATTTCAAAATCCAGCGGCAACAAGAAATAAGTAACTTGAGATCGCTCACGACAATGTAGGGCATCACCCCGCATCACGCCGCGACCATGTGGCGACAGCCTCGCCGCATCGTCCGTGTCGTTTGTGTTTTATGTGAGGGTGTTCTCCCATTCCTTTGTCAATCAATAACACACTCTGTTCCTCAATCCTTTGGATGACCTGAACCTCCCAATGTTCCAAATCACAACACAGTGTATAAAGACATTCTTGCATCTGAGTCCTCTACAAACCCCTGACATGGGAATAAAACACAAAGTGGAGTAACTCAGCGGGTCAGGCAGCATCTCCGGAGAACATGGATAAGTGACGTTTAAGGTCCGGACCCTCCCTCGGATCAAGAATTTAATTGTTCTGTTTTGGGACATATGACAATAAAACACTCTTGACATCCTTAACTCTTGACGCTCCACAGATGATGCCTGACCCGCTGAGTTACTCCAGCACTTTGTATTTTACTCAGGATTCCAGCATCTGCAGTTCCTTCTGCCTCCATTCCCCTGCCAAAGGATATAGGTTCTCTTTATTTAACTGGAGATTTCTCAGTACTGCCCCTCCCACAGTGCGGTGCTCCCTCAGTACTGCCCCTCCCACAGTGCGTTGCTCCCTCAGTACCCCCCCACCCACAGTGTGATGCTCCCTGTGTAACAACACAGCTCACTCTGTTCCCTCAGTCCGTGTTTCAGTGTCCTCAGCTATGCCACTTTGGCAGTGTAGCACCCTCGATGTTGGCACATTGTTTGTCTATGTATCTGGTGTGAAAGGTGAATCTATGAAAGGGGTTTGCAAATGGGCCACTTTGGCCATTAAAGGGTTAATCCGCACAGGTAATTCGTGCCGATCAACAGGGCTGAGAGCAGAATGGAACCCCCTGGCAGTACAATGTTGGGCATCACAAGGACCTGCCTTCATACCTGTCCATTATCTGTTAACAAGAACCAGTGACCAGTAAGAGGCCATTCAGCCCCTTCAGCTAGTCCTGTCATTCTGCCAGACCTGTTTCACACACACTTGGCGTGTACTGCTCGCTCTGCTCACCCCTGGTAAACCCTGGTACTTTGGATGCTGAATATCTGTTAGCCATTAAAGGCGTGGTATGTGGAATGAATGGTGTAACTGCCTCTGACAAACCAATCACCCTCAACTCCCGCCTCAGACCGAGACGGCATTTACCTTCGAAAACTAAACACGACCAGAGCCTTGCTGGAAGCTTCACACACTGTTTTTGCACCCCCTCTTCACATATTGAAGCCACAGCTTATTAAAGTATTGTGACAGTTTAATCATTAATCTCTCTGCTTTCACATCCTAGTCAGGTTCATTTTTATCACAGTTCCCTTCATGTCATGGTGCCTTCCGGACTGAAGCTCATGGTGACCACTGTGCCTCAGCTCTGGATATTATCTCGCTCTCCCCGACCTGCGGAAGCCTGCCTCACACCAAGGTGTCATTACCACATCAGGATAAGAGGAACGTACAAGCCCGTCCCCAGCCACAGTCTCAATCCTTCTGCAAACGGAATTTTACAAACTTCATCAGGCACCGCAGCCTCGATATTATTAGAAGACAGAATACATCAATAAAGTGCGGCAAAACGGACCGCAAATTGGTGGCAGGGGGCCAATGCAGCATCTACAGGCAGGACTGAAAAGTATGGTCCACATTTGGAGCGTGCAAAACATGGTTACAGTTTAGGCTCATGGAGACAATTGTTCCACTATTGTTGCTGTGGGACCCACAAGTTGAAATGGGGTTCAGACCCCAACTCCAGAAATCACCAGAGTCAGGAGTGTTTAATTGTCATATACCCTGGCACTGGAAGACGGCAATTCTCACCTGCTACAGCTTTAGAGACACAATAAACGTAGTGATATAATAGGTAAATATGAAGGAGACACAAGGAACGGCAGATGCTGAAACCTTGAGCAAAACATAAAGTGTTGGAGGAACTCAGCAGGTCAGGCAGCATCAGAGGGAAATGGGCAGATCCGTTTCGAGTCGGGATCCTCCTTCAGACTGATATCTTTTTTCAGACTTTGTAAGATAAATATATTGAATAAATTAATAGTTATACAAGGTATAATAATAGTTATACAACTCTTAGAATCCAGGTATCATTCCAGTTAACCTACAATGATGCAAGCCAAAGTACGTAGTGCAACCTTATACAAAGTCCATGGCAAATCGGTGCTGAGATATGGTGTGGCTAGGGTTATGTAGTCTTCAAGTGCCTGCTGGTTCTTGAACCTTGAGGTCGCAGTTCACAGGCTCCTGTAGCTTCTCTCTGACAGTCGCGAGACGAGAGTGTGGCCAGGGTCCTGTGGGTATTTGATGATTTTAGCTGCCTGCTTGAGTCAGCGTTTCCCGTAGATCCTTTCAATGGTGGGGAGGTCAGTACCTGTGATGGACTGGGCAATGTCCACCATCGTCAAAACTGACAACAAAGAACATGATGAGGCCATTAAGCCCTTGAATCTGGTCCATTGTGGCTGATGTGTGTCTTATTCCAAATACTGGAGAAAATTAGTTAAGACCAAAGTTAGACCCTTGAAGGCTGAAAAAGGTGAATTTATTCCCTGCGGCTGTCACACTACTCAACAATGTACCTCGGTGACTGCCAATCACCCCCCCCCCCCCCCCCCCCCCCCCGGACACTCCTCCCACAAGAAAAACACTATGTCTGTATACATGTAAATAGATTTATTTACTGAAATCATATTCTATGTCGCTCTTCCAGGGAGATGCTAACTGCATTTTGTTGTCTCTGTACTGTACACTGACAATGACAATGACAATTAAATTAGAATCTGAATCTGAATCTTATTATGAGGAACAAGGAAATGGCAGATGAGTTGAACAGGTACTTTGGATCCATCTTCAATAAGGAGGACGCAAACAATCTTCCTGATCTAGTAGTGGCAAGAGGATCTGGGTTGACGGAGAAACTGAAGGAAATCCACATTAGGCAGGAAATGGTGTTGGGTAGACTGATGGGACTGAAGGCTGATAAATCCCCAGGGCCTGATGGTCTGCATCCCAGGGTACTTAAGGAAGTGGCTCTAGAAATCGTGAACACATTGGTGATCATTTTCCAATGTTATATAGATTCGGGATCAGTTCCTGTGGATTGGAGGGTAGCTAATGTTATCCCACTTTTTAAGAAAGGCGGGAGAGAGAAAACAGGGAATTATAGACCAGTTAGCCTGACATCGCTGGTGGGGAAGCTGCTGGAGTCAATCATTAAAGATGAAATAGCGGCACATTTGGATAGCAGTAACAGGATCGGTCCGAGTCAGCTGGGATTTACGAAGAGGAAATCATGCTCGACTAATCTTCTGGAATTTTTTGAGGATGTAACTTGGAAAATGGACAAGGGAGAAGCGAGTGGATGTACCTGGACTTGCATTTGATAAGGTCCCACATAGGAGATTAATGGGCAAAATTAGGGCACATGATATTGGGGGTAGAGTGCTGACATGGATAGAAAATTGGTTGGCAGACAGGAAACAAAGAGTAGGGATTAACGGGTCCCTTTCAGATTGGCAGACAGTGACTAGTGGGGTACCGCAAGGCTCGCTGCTGGGACTGCATCTATTTCCAATATACATAAATGACTTAGATGAAGGGATTCAAAGTAACATTAGCAAATTTGCAGATGACACAAAGCTGGGTGGCAGTGTGAATTGTGTTGAGGATGCTATGAGAATGCAGGGTGACTTGGACAGGTTGGGTGAGTGGGCAGATGCATGGCAGATGCAGTTTAATGTGGATAATGTGAGGTTATACACTTTGGTAGCAATAACAGGAAGGCAGATTATTATCAAAATTGGGTCAAGTTGGGAAAAGGGGAAGCACAACAGGATCTGGGGGGTCCTTGTTCATCAGTCAATGAAAGTAAGCATGCAGGTACAGCAGGCGGCGAAGAAAGCGAATGGCATGTTGGCCTTCACAACAAGAGGAGTTGAGTATAGGAGCAAAGAGGTTCTTCCGCAGTTGTACAGGGCCCTAGTGAGACCACACCTGGATTATTGTGGGCAGTTTTGGTCTCCAAATTTGAGGAAGGATATTCTTGCTATTGAGGGAGTGCAGCGTAGGCTCACAAGGTTAATTCCTGGGATGGCGGGACTGTCATATGCTGAGAGAATGGAGCGGCTGGGTTTGTATACTCTGGAATTTAGAAGGATGAGAGGGTATCTTATTGAAACATATAAGATTATTAAGGGTTTGGACACGCTAGAGGCAGGAAACATGTTCCCGATGTTGGGGGAGTCCAGGACCAGGGGCCACAGTTTAAGAATAAGGGGTAAGCCATTTAGAACAGAGATGAGGAAACACTTTTTCACACAGAGAGTTGTGAGTCTGAGGAATTCTCTGCCTTAAAGGGTAGTGGAGGCCGGTTCTGTGGATACTTTCAAGAGAGAGCTAGATAGGGCTCTTAAAGATAATGGAGTCAGGGGATATGGGGAGAAGGCAGGAACGGGGTACTGATTGTGGATGATCACATTGAATGGCAGTGCTGGCTCGAAGGGCCGAATAGCCTACTCCTGCACCTATTGTCTATTGTCTTTTGTCTACTGTCCACCATTAGAAAAAAATCTACCAATCTAGGATTGAAATTAAACTCATTGTATAAGGATTAAGGAAAGGAGCTACAGATGCCCTGCAAGAAACTGCAGATGTTGGTTTAGAAAAGAAGACTCAGAATGCTGAAGTAGTTCAACGGGTCAGGCAGCATCTCAGAAGGACATGGTTAGGTGATGTTTAGGGTTGGGACCCTTCTTCTGACTGATTGTGTATGTGTGTGTGGGGGCAAGGAAAGAAAGGTGGAATAGAGGAGGGGAAGGGCAAAGCCTAGCAGGTAACAGGCAGACACAGGCGTGGAGGGTTATTTGATAGGCATATGGTTGGACAAAGACCAAAGTTGAAAAGGCAAAAAAGGAAGGACTGCGAATTGTGAAACTAGAGGAAGGAATGTAGGTGTGTGCAGATATTTTTCTGATCTTTAGTCCTGATTCTGGTTTCCACTAACGGAAGATCTCTCCGCCCACCCGGTTCTACTTGGCATCTTGCATGAAACCACACCATGACCTTCTAAATTACAGGAAATCAAACCCTACCTTTCGTAATAGCTCCTTATAAATTGACCTTAAGTGTCCAGGTACCATTCTAGTTAACCCACGCTGTGTTTTCTTCCCTGAGTGTGCTAATCAGGAGTTTCTTCAGTGTTCCTGTTGTGGTCCCACCAAGGCTTTATATGACTGGAGCATCACCCCTCGCCTCTTCTACACTTCAGACCTCTGGATACAAAGACCAGCAATCTGAACAAGGATCCCGACCTGAAATGATGCCTGTCCATTCCCTCTGCAGATGGTGCCTAACACGTTGAGTTCCTTCAGCTCTTTATATTTTATTCAAGATTCCAGCATTTCTCTTGTGTCTCCAACATCAAATCTGTCAGTTTCAGATTATCTTCTGCTTCTGATCTCTGGCCTTTTAATGCTCCTTGTACAAGGGCACAGAAATGTAATTGCCTTGTCTTCTATTTGTGCACCATTTACAGTATGCTCTATACTGGTTCTCCCCCAAACTCTGAATTTCTTTAATTGAGTTTAATTTATTGTCACATGTACCAATGTACAGTGAAAAGCTTTCTGTTGCTTGCTATCCTGCCCAGGGAAAGACAATACATGATTACAATCGAGCAGTCCACAGTGTACAGATACAGCATAAAGGGAATAACATATGGTGCAAGATAAAGTGCGGTAAAGTCCGGTTACAGATAGTCCAAGGGTCTGATAGTCCGATTACCTCAATCTGCTAGCAGTGGAATCCCCTGGCCTCAGTTTCTTCCACTGCTGTAACTTTATGTGTAGTTGATGAAAAGTAATCACCTCATGTTCAATTTTTATATTCACTCAAAATGTCAAGAGTCAAGAGTGTTTAATTGTCATCTGCACCACGATGACAATTAAACAACGATATTCTTATGCTGCAGTTTAACAGGCCAACTAATGCAGTAATACGCAGCTAAATATATAATAATAATACAATACATTATCGGTACAATGGACTATAAAAGTGAAAACCCTAAGTCCGGAGTGCAACCAAAGAACACAGTTCATGGAAGATCATAGTTGCCGAGGTTAGTGTTGTTCTGTGCAGGCGAGTCTGATGTTTGCTGGGAAGAAGCTGTTTTTGAAGAAACAAACAATTGCAGATGCTGGTTTATATCAAACGTAGACACAAAGCACTGGAGTAACTCAGCGGGTCAGGCAGCATCTCTGAAGAAAGAGGATGGGTGACGTTTTGTTCGAACCCTTCCAGGAGACAGGATGGGAGGAGGTATAATCAAGGTAGCTGTAGGTGTAGATATCAGTGGTTAGTTTGTCTCTTAAGGTGGAGATAGAACGACGGACAAAGGACGGACAAGAACTGCTGAAGGACAATGAGTCCATTAACGCCCGATGGAAGGAGCATTTCCAGGAACTCCTCAACCGTGACAGCACAACTGAAGCAGACATTACCCACCGCATCCCCCAGAGTCCCATCAGAGAAGACATGGAAGAACCTTCCACGATGACAGAGGTTCAAGATGCCATCAAGAGCCTTAAGAACAAAAAGGCCACCGGTCCAGATGGGATCCCAGCTGAGATCTTAAAGGAAGCTGGACCCAGTAATCCTGTACAACATCCCTGCCCTATTCCTCAAGGTCTTGGAAAAAGAAGAACTTCCCTCAGAACTCATGGATGCTCTAATAGTGACCATTTTCAAGAAGGGGGACAAGGTTGAATGTGGAAACTACAGGGGCATCTCGCTCCTGTCAACAACAGGCAAAGTCCTAGCTCGTGTCCTCGCAAACCGACTTCTACCACTGTCTGAGAAGGTATTCCCAGAATCACAGTGTGCCTTCCGCCCATCCAGAGGTACAGCAGACATGATACTCACAGCACGCCAACTCCAGGAAAAATGTCGTGAACAAAGGCAGCCTGGACAAAGGCTTTTGACACGGTAGACCGCCAGGCTCTTTGGAGCATACTATCAAGATACGGTTACCACGACAAGTACATCAGAATATTGAGGCTTCTACATGATGGCATGTCCGTCACAGTGATCAGTGTCCGAGCCCTTCACTGTGGAAATGGGGGTCAAACAGGGATGCATCATCGCACCCACCCTGTTTGTCGTCTTCATTGCTGCCACACTTCACCTCATTGGTGAAGAGCTGCCACAGGGGATCCAAATCCTCTACAGAAATGACGGTGGGCTCTTCAACCTTAATAGGTTGAAGGCCAAGAGCAAAGTCAGTAACACTGCCAACATGGAGCTTCAGTACACAGGCACTGGACAGGCGCTCCTGGTGGAAATCTGTGCAGGAAGGAGCGGCACATCATGAAATGGAACAACGCCGTGTCGCAGAGACAAAGCGACAGCATCGTAAGGAGAGAGAGAAGGGGGTTCGATGACTACCAACCACCGCCAGTCTCCACTGCCCACGTTGCACCAAGGTGTGTGGATTGTGGATCGGTCTCTGCAGACATCTGCAGACCCACAGGTAGACGACCCTATGGAGAGGAGACGACCGTCATACTCGTTTCGAGTGACCACCATTGATGGTTGCTGGGAATAAGCTGTTTTTGAAGAAACAAAGAATTGCAGATGCTGGTTTATACCAAACTTTGACACAAAGCAGTGGAGTAACTCAGCGGGTCAGGCAGCATCTCTGGAGAAAGAGAATGTGTGACGTTTTGTTAGAACCCTTCCAGGCCTTCAACCCTCCTAGGATGGGAGGAGGTGTAATCAAGGTAGCTGTGGGTATAGATATCAATGATTAATTGGCCTCTTAAAGTAGAGATTAAAAAATCTGGAAAAGGAATAGATGTGTCAGAGATGGTCCAGGTGAATTTGAGGGAAGGCTGGAAGTTGATACAAAAGCTGATGAAAAGGATGAGTTCTTCACGGAGCCAGGGGGCAGCACACATGCAGATGTTAACGTCATAGAAAAAGAGTTGGAAGAGGGTGCAGAGTGGGACTGGAACAAGGACTGTTCCACATAGCCAACAAAGAGTGTCATAGCTGGAACTCAACGAGTGGCCATGTCTACATCTGTGATTTGTAGAAATCTTGGAGCCGTTAGTTTTTTTGTCTAGCTGGCTAGATGTAACAGGTGGTGTAGCACAGGGCGAGGTGCTGACACTTAGACAGGCAAGGCATAGATGGATACAGACCTAATGCAGGCAAATGGGGTGAATGTAAATGGGCAAAAAAGGTCAGTACGAACATGGTGGGCCAAAGGGCCCATCTCTATGCTGTACAACTCTAAAGAAACTCCAGTTTCATGATATAGTTACAGCGGAACAGTGGCTCAGCAGTAGAGTTGCTGCCTTACAGCACAAGAGACCCGGGTATGTTCCTGTCTATGGGTACTGTCTGAATGGAGTTTGTGTGTTCTCCTGACCACGTGGATTTTCTCTGGGTGCTCCAGTTTCCTCCCATTTTCCAAAGACGTACAGGTTTGTAGGTTAATTGGCTTTGGTGAGTTGTAGAATTGTACCTAGTGTGTGTAGGTTAGTGTACGGGGTGATCGAATGTCGGCGCAGGCTCAGTGAGCCGAAGGGCCTGTTTCGGTTCTGTATCTCTAAAGTAAAGTCTAAAAATAGAGACATGGACACAAGGAACTGCAGAAGCTGGTTTACAAAAAAAAGACACAAACCTCTGGAGTAACAGTGGGTCAGGTAGTATCTCTGGAAAACATGAATAGACAATGTTTTGGAACGGGACTCTTCTTCAGAGTCAGACTGGGTTGGGATGCCTGCCAACTATGTGGCTACGCTAATCCTGTCGCAAAGTGTAGAAGGAAAAAGGAGATACAAGGAACTGCAGATGCTGCTTTACAAAAAAAATGATTAAAAGTGCTGCAATAACTCAATAGGTCAGGCAGCATCTCTGGAGAACATTCCGAGGTCAGGACCCTTCTTCAGACTACTCACCATGCTCCAGACATGCTGCCTGACTCGCTATTACTCCAGCACTGAGCTGACTAAAGGAAGTGGTTGAGGCAGGTAGAATAACAACATTTAAGAGGCATTTGCACAGGTAAAGACACAGAGTGCTGGTGAAACTCAGCGTGTCAGGCAGATCCTTGGAGAACATGGATAGGTGACATTTTGGGTTGAGGCCCTTCAAGATGCAGTGTGCCGTTGCATTTGACAGTGTTGTCAGTAATCACTGTTAACCTGATTGGAAATCAGTGCGTCAATCTTCAGGTTTTGAGGAAACCAACAGGCAGATACTGGGTGGTTTCCTGCCTGCAACAGTCTGCAACAATGCTGTGCTTTGGTAACATCTCTGCAGGCCATCTTCTCACTGCTGTTGGCACATCCATTGTGCTGTTGGAGATATGGGTTTCTTATCTCCCGTGCAGGGTCGCCTGCTTTCGCGAGCTGGGCTTACAAAGCGTACATGACACCGTGATCTCAGAACAGACAATTAAATCTTGGTCAGCACCTATTGAGCAGAGAGATGTAAATGTTCTGATGTAAAAAGAACAGGGCCTTCAGCCCACAATGTCCGTGCTGAACACACAACAAAGAGTTTAGAACCATACAGCACAAGAACAGGCTCTTTGGCCCACAATGTCTGTGCCAAACATGGTGCCAAGATCAACACTTATCTGCCTGCACATGATCCATATCCTTCCATTCCCTGCATATCCATGCGCTTATCTAAAATCCTCTGAACCACCACTATCGTATCTGCCTCCACCACCACCCCTGGCAGCGTCTTACAGCCACCCATCATCATCTGTCATAAAAAGACTTACCCAGCATCTCCTTTAATCTTTTCCCTTCTTACCTGATAGCTATGGCCTCTAGTCTAGTTTAGTTTAGTTTAGAGATACAACGTGGAAACAGGCCCTTTGGCCCATCGAGTCCACACCGACCAGCTAGTTCTATCCTATACCCAAGGGGCAATTTACAGAACCTATAAACCTGCACATCTTCGGAGTGTGAGAGAAGGAGGTAGGGTTCTGAGGTTGGGTTCCGATCCAAAACATCATCTATTCTTTTTCACCAGAGATGCTGCCTGACCTGCTGATTTACTCCAACATTTTGTGTCGATCAAGAGGCAAGAGTGTTTCATTCTTGTGTGTACCGTCAACAGAACAATGAAATTCTTATTTGCTCCAGTTTAACAGACCTGTAAACACAATAACACAGATAAATATATAAGAATCAATTAATAATCATAATTGGTAACTATACAAGTGAACAACCGAAGTCCGTAGTGCAACCAAAGACACGGTCCACTGAAGATCACAGTTGCTGAGGTTAGTGTTGTGCAGTGTTCAAGAGCCTGATGGGAAGAAACTCTTCCTGTCCCTGAAGGTCATTGTTTTCAGGCTCCTGTACCTTCTTCCTGATGGTTGCAGTGAAATGAGATCGGGTCAGGGTGGTGTGGGTCTTTGATGATTTTCAATGGTTCACTGGTATTTATTGTTACATGTACCTAGATACAGTAACATTCTTTATTTTGCGTTCAATTCAGTAAAATATTACCACACATAAGTACAAGTGCAACAATTGTAGTGTAAGAATAGAATACACTGAGGTACGAATAGAGTCACCGTGCTTTTAGTAATATCTTATTTCCTTCAACTAGGTGCCTTTTTGAGGCAGCACCTCCTATAGATCCCTTCAATGGTGGGGTGTGATGGACTGGGCAGTGTCCAAAACTCTCTAGTCTTCTTCGTTCCTAGGCGTTCGAGTTAACGAACAAGGCCATGGTGCAACCAGTCTGTGTGCTCTCTACTGTACACCTGTAGTAGATCGATAGAGTATTTGTCGACATACCAAATCTTCTCAATTTTGTCAGGAAGTAATGGTGTTTAGGAGCTTACTTTGCGATTGCATCGATGTGCTGGGTCCAGGACAGAGCTTCAGAGATATGCATATCCAGGATTTTGAAGCCTCCATCTCTCCACCTCCTTCCCAACAATGAAGATAGGTTCATGGGTCCCTGTCTATTTTGAGGGGTATTAAGTGGTAGACTCAACCAGTGGTAGCCACAGCTGAAGCTAATTTCTGAAGCCAAGCTACTGATGTTCCTTCTATCAGCACTAGGGGGCGGCATCTTACAACGAATGACGAAGGCACTGCCTCGATCAATGGTCTACCGGGAATATTATTATCTCACTGCCCCTTTCACCTGCATCACCATCCCCAACAGACACCGTGCCTATTTCCAACCTCCAGTTAAAAAAAACACACAGAGTGCTGGAGCTACTCAGCAGGACAGGCAGCATCTCTGGAGAACATGGATAGATGTCAAGAGACATCCATGTCCTCCAGAGATGCTGCCTGACCTGCTTAATTACTCCAGCACTTTGAGTTTTTTGCACAAATAACAAGAGGACTTTGCTAGCTGCATTCTCGACGTGGAACATCCGTCACATGACTGCAGATGAATGTAAATAAAACCTTCTTCCATCAGGCTATCTGGACTACACTTGCCAGGCACATCCATTTAAAGGAGATGTACCTGGCAAGTTTTACAGAGAGTGATGGGTGCCTGGAATGCACTGCCAAGGGTGGTAGTGGAGGCAGATACTTTTATATAGGTACAGGAAAATGCAGGGAATGGAGGGATATGAAGCACGTTCAGGCAGGTTTTAGTTTAACCTGGCATCATGTTCGGCACGGACATTGTGGGCTAAAGGGCCTGTTCCTGTGTTCTATGTGTGAAGTGTTCTATTTCCTTACTTTCCAACCAATGGAATACTGTTCAAAGTGTGGACATTGTTGTTGCAGTGAAATGTTTAGGGAACTTTCTGACCTTTCACCTCCTGATGATTCATCTCAGCAGGGGTTCCAAGAACAGTGCGAGGGGGGGGGGGGGGGGGGGGGGGGGGTGGTTGGTGAGGCACTCTCTTATTTTTCATTGGTTTTTAAATTTATAGACAGATTCCACTCGACACTGGGGTCACAGTTGGAGTCACCAACAGCCAAAGCTTCTCGGATGGAATGGAAAACAAGCTATACAGATGGCAGTGGTGCCTGTGTTAACTCTAACATATCCGTCCCCAAGCATGGCCTGAGGTACACAGCAGGATAACTGTTATATAAGGGACTGTAGATGCTTGTTTACAAAAGACACAAAGTGCTGGACTAACTCAGCAGGTAAGGCAGCATAGAAACATAGAAACATAGAAAATAGGTGCAGGAGTAGGCCATTTGGCCCTTCGAGCCTGCACCGCCATTCAATATGATCATGGCTGATCATCCAACTCAGTATCCTGTACCTGCCTTCTCTCCATACTCCCTGATCCCTTTAGCCACAAGGGCCACATCTAACTCCCTCTTAAATATAGCCAATGAACTGGCCTCAACTACCTTCTGTGGCAGAGAATTCCAGAGATTCACCACTCTCTGCGTGAAAAATGTTTTTCTCATCTCGGTCCTAAAAGATTTCCCCCTTATCCTTAAACTGTGACCCCTTGTTCTGGACTTCCCCAACATCGGGAACAATCTTCCTGCATCTAGCCTGTCCAACCCCTCCAAGCATCACTGGAGAACATGGATAGGTGACGTTTTGGACCGGGACCCTTCTTCAGACTGACTGTAGGTGAGAGGGGGGAAGAAGAAAGCTAGAAGAGGGGGTAGGCAGGACAAAGCATGGCAGGTAATAGGTGGACACAGGCAAGGGGTGGGAGGATTTGATAGATGGTTGAAACAAAGGTCGGAGAACAAAGGCCTCTTCCCTCCCTTCCTGCAACTTTCCTCCCTCAGGCTTCACAATTCGCAACCAATCTTGTCTCACACCTTCGCTTTTATCTCCTTTCCAACCATCTGCCTATCAAACCCCCCCAGCTTTGTCCTGCTTCTCCCCTCTTCCAGCTGACCTTCCTCAAATCACTATACCTCGATGTGCAGGTGACGTTTTAGGTGGAGATCCTTCTTCAGACTCTTCTTCGGGCATTAATCCAGCACTTGGTATAAAGCTTGTTACTGGGGCAGCAGCAAGAGTTGTGGTTTTACCCAGAGTAGGGTATCAAGAACCAGAGTAAAGACATAAAATACTGGAGTAACACAGTGTGTCAGGTAGCATCACTGGAGAACATGGATAGGCGACGTTTTGGGCAGGAACCCTTCTTCAAACTCAAGAACCAGATGACATAGGTTTAAGGTGAGAAGGGAAAGATTTAATAGGAACCTTAGGGGCAGACAGAGGGTGGTGTGTATATGGAACGAGCTGCCATGGGAGGAAGTTGAGGCAGGTATCATAACGCCTTTTAAAATGCATTTTACCCTGTGCTGTATGACTCTATTCATGACACCCAGGAACAATGAAGATTGCAAAAAGTGGTGAATATAGTCCATCACGAATACTGACCTCCCCACCATCGAAGGAATCTACATGAGACCCTGCCTCAAAATTGCAGCCAGCATCATCAGAGACCCATAACACTCTGGCCACACATTCATTTCATTCCTGCCATCGGGAAGAAGGTCTAGAGGCCTGAAAACTGTAACGTCCAGGTTCAGGAGCAGCTTCTTACCAAAAACCATCGGGCTATTAAACACTGCAACCTTCAACTAAGCTCCGAACTACATAGACTTGGGGGCATTATTTTTGTCTTTGCACTATTATTGTTTGATTTTTAGATACTGAACTTATTTTTTGTTGTTTATTATTTCGTTTACAGAATGCTGTGTTTACATATTGTGCTGCTTGAGGTAAGAATTTCATTGTTCTGTTCCGGGACATATTAGACTGTGCTTTAGAGTTTAGAGATACAACGCGGAAACAGACCCTTCGGCCCACCAAGTCTGCTCCGACCAGCGATCACCCCGTACCTAACACCATCCTACACACTAGGAACAATTTACAATTTTACTGAAGCCAATTAACCTACAACTTGTACATCTTTGGAGCGAGGGTGAAAACCAGTGCACCCGGTGAAAACCCACGCAGTCACAGGCCGAATGTATAAACTCTGTACAGACAGGATGGAACCCGGGTCTCCGGCGATGTAAGGCAGCAACTTACTGCTGCGCAACAGTGTCACCTCATATGACATATGACAATAAAACACTCTTGACTCTTAACTCTTGACATAAGCTTGGAGTTCCCGAGTCACACAGCACAGAAAGCATTGTTGGAAAAGCTAGTGGCATGAATCTTATTTGCCAAATATCAGCCCATGCCTGAATATTGTCCGCATCTAGCTACATGCAGTCATTGGCTGAGGAGTTTAGACTTTAGAGATACAGCGTGGAAACAGGGCATTTGGCCCACTGAGTCCACACCGACCAGCAATCACCACATACTGAGACCCTGATTTGAGAGCAGTTTATCTCAAAAAGGCAGCCAACATTAGCAAAGACCCACATCACCCTGGCCACACTCTCATCTCGCTGCTACCATCGGGAAGAATGTACAGGAGGTTGAAAACTGTCACCTCCAGGTTCAAGAACAGCTTCTTCCCAGCAACAGAGATGTAATGCTGAGACTCTATAAGGCTCGCATCAGATCGCATTTGGAGTATTGTGAGCAAATTTGGGCCCCATGTCTTAGGAAGGATGTGCTGGTTCTAGAGAGGGTCCAGAGGAGGTTTACAAGAATGATTCCAGGAATGAGTGGGTTAGCATATGATGAGCGTTTGACAGCACTGGGCCTCTACTCGATGGAGTTTAAAAGGTTGAGGAAGGACTTCATTGAAACTTACAAATTAAAGAATGGCATAGATAGAGTGGATGTGGAAAGGATATTTCCACTGGTGGGAGAGTCTAGGAACAGAGGTCGTAGCCTCAGAATTAAAGGGCACTCTTTTAGAAAGGAGGTGAGGAGGAGCTTCTTTAGTCATAGAGTAGTTAATCTGTGGAACTCTGCCACAGAGGGCTGTGGTGGCCGTTAATGGATATTTTTAAGGCAGAGATAAACAAATTCTTGATTATAATGGGTGTCAAGGGTTATGGGGAGAAGGCAGGAAAATGGGATTAGGAGGCAGAGATCAGTGGAGAATGGTGGAGTAGACTCGATGGGCCGAATGACCTAATTCTACTTTTATAACTTGTGAACTTGTGAACCATCAGGCTCGTGAACACTACACAACACTAACCTCAGCAACTATGATCTTAGAGTCATAGGGTCATACAGCACGGAAACAGGCCCTTTGCTCCAACTCGTCCATGCAGACCAAGATGCCCCAACTAAGATGGTCCCATTTCCCTGTGTTTGGCCCATTTCCTTCTGAACCTTTCCTATCCATGTAACTGTATTGAGAAATACAACTTGGAATTCCAGTTAAATTTAGAGCATTAACACTGTCTCCCAGTTGGGGAATTGAACCCTGGTTTGCCTCAAGGGAGACTCACCCTTATACTAACCAGGAGCCAAATGGACTTTGTTCTTGGTTGTTTTATAGACTTCAGTTTTGCAATATTAAGGTTTTTTTAAATTTATTCTATTATTGTATATTTATATGCATATTAGTGTGTTAATAGGCCTGTTAAGCTGCAGCAATTTGAATGTCATAGTCCCACAAAGAGTGCAAGGGAAAAAATGCAGGTGAATGGATAGATTGGCCATTGCCTGTTGAACAGCAAGCTTGGGGCAACAAAGTGTTAAATGACTGGATTAAGGTTGAGGTTCAATCGCTTGGGTCTACTGTTAGGCTTCAGTACGTCAGCGAACTGTGAGAGAAAAATAACTTTAAATGTTAAAACTGGGCAGCAGATACAAAAGCTTAAAAGCACTTACCACCAGATTCACAAACAGCTTCTTCCCCCCTGTTATCAGACTATGGAACGGTCCAGGTCCACCCATAAACTCGGGTGTAATCCCAATCTTCCAACCTACCTCATTGTGGACCCTACACATGTTTTCAATCTGCACTTTCTCTATGACTGTAACACTATAACACTGTAACACCATATTTTATATTCCAGTATTTTACTCTGTTGTACTTGTGTACGAGTTGATAGTACACATGTACAGTATGATTTGAGTGGATAGCACACTGTAACTTGGTACAGGTTTGGATTTAGCTTTATTATTGTCAAGTGTACCAAGGTACAGTGAAAAGCTTTGTTTTGCATGCGATCCAAACAGATCAGATAATACTCTGCATAAAAACAATCGTCAAACTCAAGTACAATAGGTAGAGCAAAGGAGAAGATACAGAGTGTAGAATATAGTTCTCAGTATTGTAGCGTACCAGTTCCATAGACAAAGTCCAATGTCCACGATGGGATAGAGGTGAATCGAACAGTACCTTAACTTTTGCAAGGACCCGTTCAGAAGCCTGATAACAGAAGCTGTTCCTGAGACATGTGACAATAATAGACCAATAGCAAAATATAGAGTTAAATCACTTAGTGTCATTGTGCTAATTGGTTCTATGTGGGGTTAGTGTTAAGCAGGTAATTGCAGAGGTAGTGTTTAATGGTTCAGAGTTGGGAAGGTGTTAAGCATTTCATTGTCAGGTTAGAGTTAAAAGGCACAGTGTGGTTTAGAGTTATATCGCTAATTTGGTAGTTTAGGTTAATCAGCTCAGTGTAACATTCAAGTTAAAAGTGCCATCGGGGTTAGGGGTGAAATGCTTTATGTTGGGATTAATACTCCAAGTTGATTTAAAGAGACAAAAGAACTAAAATTTGGGTTCACTCTGCACCTGGGGCTAAATCAGGAGCGAAATATGAAATTGGGTGACGATTAATTGAGCAAAAGCCAAGAATTAACTAAAACAATTGTTGGTCTGCTAAAACATGGGCCTCAGATTAAACCGGGTAGGGGCATGGGATTAAATTAACATTAAATTAGCTAAGCGGAGGGTTCAACATAAAGGGCCTGAGCTGCCACTTTGTAGGAGTCCCAGGGGTTCGAGTGATTCAGTGCTCAGGATGTAAACACTGAGCAGCAAATTGAAACTTAAAACATGATCTGTGAACAGCTCAGAGATTCCCCTCGGCACACGAACAACATTAGAGGCAGCCACTGCTTTCCCTCATTTAGAGTCAGCTGGAGTCAAAAGCCCAGCTGCAGAAGAGAGAGAGAGAAAGAGAAAAATATACGGCAAACAATGACACGGGCCCTGACTGCAGGAAACATTCCCCACAGCACCTGCTTCCTGTCCCGCCACTTATTTGCTCCCCTGACACCATCTGTGAGGTGCCCCCTTTTCACAATCGTGATGGTAACTGGTCAGAGGCAGAAAACAATTCAACAATGACTAATTGTTCTTTGAAGCTGCTGCTTTGAGCAGCGAGAGAGAGAAAGAGACAGGGAAACTCATCAAAACTAAAAAGAAAAGAACATAGAAGATAGAATATCGATCATACAACAGTACAGCGCAGGAACGGGCCCTTCGGCCTACAATGTCCTTGTCGAACATGATGCCAAGTTAAACCAAAACTTTACCCGTCCTTTTTCTCCAGAGATGCTGCCTGACCCGCTGAGTTACACCAGCACTTTGTGTCTATCTTCAGTCTCAAACTGAAACATCGCCTATCTATATCCTTCAAAGATGCTTCCTATGCCTATGTAAAAGCCTCAAATGCCACTATCAGACCTGCCTTCACCACTACCCCTGGCAGCACGTTCGAAGCAGCCACCACCATCTGTGTTCAAAAGACGACTTGCCCCGCATATCTCCATTAATCCTTGTCACTCTCACCTTAAAGCTGTGCTCTCTAGTCTTTGACATTTCCACCCTGGGAAAAAGGGTGTCAACCCAATCTATGCCAGATTAATCTTTGCAAAGATTGATTTGTGTTCCCCTGAAGCTGGGCAGGATGGGCAACCACCATATCTCTGTGCCGAGGACGGGGTAGGGTATTCAACGCACACTCTGGAGGTCTGAATCCAAAATTCAAAAATTGGCTTCCCCGTTCAGTACGGAGAGATTGCCGCCTGTGGCAGTCATAGAGTTATATGACATTGAAGCATGCCAAACAAGTTGCCTAGCTGACCTAGTCCCATTTGCTTGTGCTTGGCCAATATCTCTCCAAACCTTTCCTATCCATGTACTTGTCCAAGTTTCTTATAAATGCTGTAATTGCACCCACCTCCACCACTTCCTCTGCCAGCTGTTTCCCTCTCTATATGAAAATGTTGCCCCTCAGCTCCCTTTTAAATCTTTCCCCTTGCATGTCCTCTAGTTTTAAATTCTGTGGCTGCTTGTGGTTTGTGGGTTAATTGGCTTCGGTAAATTGCCCCTAATGTGTAGGATGTGAAAGCGGATAACATAGAACTAGTGTATGGGCAATCGATGGTCGGCACCGTCGCAGTCGACTGAAGGGCCTGTTTCAATGGTGTATCTCTAAACTAAACTAAACTAAACTAAACTAAACTAAACTAAACTAAACTAAACTAAACTAAACTAAACTGAACTAAACTAATCTCATGGGATCAAGTGCAAGCGAGCCAACTACTGTAGGTACAAAATTGACATGACAGTAGGAGACGGGGGTGGTGGTGGTAGAGGGTTGGTTTTTAGGTTGGACGTCTGTAACAAGTGGTATGCCACAGGGATTAGTGCTGGGTCTACTGTTGTTCATTATTTATATTAACAGTTTGGATGAGACAGTAGGTGGAATGATTAGTAAGTTTGCAAATTCAATTTGATAGTAGAGTGAACTGAGAGGGGGGTCAGCTGCAAGAGGGGAAAAGCAGGACAAAGCCTGGGGTTGGAACCGAGATAAAAGCAGGTGTGAGGCAGGATTGAAGAGTTGTGAATTGTGAAGCCTTTGTTTCAACCACCTGCCTATCAAACCCCCCCCGCTCCCCCACTCCCTCACCTGTGTCAATCTATTACCTGGCGCACTTTATCCTGCCTCCCCCCTCTTCTAGCTTTCTTCTCACCCCCCACCCCCCACAATCAGTCTGAAGAAGACTCCCAACCCAAAATATCAGCTAACCATGTTCTCCGGAGATGCTGCCCAACCCACTGAGTTACTCCTCCACTTTGCGTTCTTTTGTGTAAACCAGCATCTACAGTTCCTTGTTTCTACATGAGAGTGTTTAAAGACAATCAGATATGTACATGGAGAGGACAGGTTTAGAGGGATATGGGCCAAACGCAGGCAGGTGAGACTAGTGTAGATGGGATATGTTGGTCGGTGTGGGCAATTTGGGCCGAAGGGCCTGTTTCCACGCTGTATGATTCTAAGACTATGATTCTAAGATCCAGGGCACAGTGATCATACACAACCACGGGTTAACTCCTCCCGCAGCATAGGAAATGAGATATCAAACTCCAGGGATCATTTTACAATGTCGCTATGTTAAGAAACAGATAATATTGAAATCTAAATGACGTCAGGGTTGGGTTTTCCAGGATCTGTTATGTGTGGGAGTTGGAGAATTTTGAACCCATTTACTGCAGGGATTCAGGCTACTTGATCCATCGATGTTGACAAGCCTCCTCTGATTCTTTGGTCTCAGCAGCACGTCTTCCTGGCCAAGCTCTCGCCTTCTTCCAATTCTCTGCTCGACCGCAAGGCACCAGATGGAATCATAGGGCCAAAGTAGAGTATCGGCTGTGTCTCCGTGGTAACCCTCGCTCCGTATGTAGACGAATGCCCTATCGAACCTCTGCAGGTGTACGGTAGAGAGCACACTGACTGGTTGCATCATGGCCTGGTTTGGTAACTCGAACACCCAGCAACGAAAGAGACTACAGGGAGTGGTGGACCATCACAGGTGCTGACCTCCCCACCATGGAAGGGGAAGTGTCTCAGAAAGGCAGCCAATATCACGATCACACCATATATCAACACCATCCTACACACTAGGGACAATTACCAAAGCCATTTAACCTATAAACCTGTGTACGTCTTTGGTAGGAAGACAGAGCACCCAGAGAAAACCCACATGGTCTCAGGGAGAACGTACAAACTCTGCACAGACAGCACCTTTAGCCAGGATCGAACCCTGGTCTCTGGCGCTGTGAAGCAGCAACTCTACCGCTGCGCTACCATGCCGCGGGCCTGCAAACTGAGGCAGTATCTGAACTGGTGTCAGTCTGGAGCGGGAGGCTCTGAGCCATGAGCAGCATGATGGCCACGGTGCCTTGGCAGGAGTTGTCCATTAGTGGAGAGGGTTTATGGTTTATTGCTCTGCTCGGCTTGATGTTCCTGGGCCACGGCAAGGTCAGTCTGCAGACCCACCAATCCAACCTTCGTAGGAGCTGCCAGGAAACGAGTGCTCTGCAGGTCCCTCACCTCTGCCCCCTGCCGAGTTCCCATTGTTTCCTCTAGCATCAGACAGGCTTCCTGGAGAATTTCCTCCTCCTGCAACAGGGATCAAAAGGATGGGACAAAATGCAGAATCATTTAGAAGGTGAAACCTTTCGGCCCTCGATGTCTGTGCCGAACTTGATGCAAAGTTAAACTACTCTCCTCTGCCTGCACGTGATTCATATCCCTCCATACCCTGCACATGGTGTCAGACAGCAACGAATCCGGCCCTTCGGCGTAACGCGTCCATGCACACTTAGATGCCACAGATGCTAGTCCCATTTGCCTGCATTTGGCCCATATTCCTCTAAATCTTTACACTCCCTGTACCTAACCAAAAGCTCTTAAACGCCACTATAGTATCTGCCTTCACCATCATCCCAGACAGAGCATTCCAGGCACCCACCACTGTGTGGCTGTACATGTGACAATAATAAACCAGCAACTTTCCATGCTGCATTCAATGCCTCAGTTCAGGCCAAGATCCCACTTGTGTTCCTCTCTCACCATCTTCTGCCCTCTTCAAAGATCTTAAATCTGTACAGTTTCTCCCTATCCTTACTGATAAAAAGTGAGAGGTGAAAAGGGGAAAAAGTATCTTTCTGGCTTGTCATTTCACTCCTCCTCTTCTCTCCTTATCTGAAACCCTTTTGTCTCCGTTTCACCTCCAGCCTTTCTCACCTCACCCATCTGTCAATCAACCCCCTCACATCTATCCACCTATCACTTGCCAGACTTTGTCCTACCCCCATTTCTCTTTGCTAGCATTCTCTCCCCCACTGCATCAGTCCGAAGAAGGATCCCAACCTGAAATGTCGTCTGTCCATTCCTTCCGCACATGCAGCCTGACCCGCTGAGTTCCTCCAGAGGTTTGTGTTTTGCTCAGGATTCCAGCATTTGGAGTTTCTTAGTGTCTTGTTACCATTCAAAAGGTCTTGCTGGCTCTAGTTGGTCAATTCTAGCTCCTCCAAGTATCTGACAACTATTCTGAGGCTTGGATTAGTAGATCTTTGCGCTGAAAGACATTGGGCAAGATGGTCAATTGTGAAGGTGTTGAGTATTGAACAGGTGCCTTTTCCTGCTCCTTTCTAAATTCTGAACCTTCACACTCCTCCAAGGCAGTTTTGAGTAACTTTATGCCTAAACACGGGTCCTGATCTGAAACGGCACCCATCCATTCAATGTTAGAAGAAAGGATCCCAACCCGAAATGTCGTCCACCCATTGAATTAGTCTGAAGAAGGGTCCTGATATGAAACGCCACCTATCCATTGAATCAGTTAGAAGAACGGTCTCTCCCCGAAATGTCACTTATCCATTGAATCAATTAGAAGAAAGGTCCTGATCTGTAACGTTGCCTATATATTGAATCAGTCAGAGGAAGGGTCCCGACAAGAAACGTCGCCTAGACATTGAATGTCAGAAGAAGGGTCCCGACCCGAAACATCGTTTGATAATTCACTCCACAGACGCTGCCTGTCCTGCTCATTTCCTCCAGCACTTTTACTCAAGATTCCAGCATCTACGGATCCTTGTGATCTCCTTTATGCTTTTGATGCTGTTTGGGGGATCGGCTTGACTAAGGGCCTGGTCTTCATTGTGATGATGCCCAGAGAGGTCCCAACACCCCCACCCACACGAGGAGAGACACCCCACCCCCCCCCTCCCCCCAGTCAATGAGGCCAGCTCCCCCCTCCCCACGCCCCCACAGCTCCGTTCTGAAGCCTTGGCCTCGATATTCTGTTTTACCGCTGCGTCACCCTATGTTCCAGATGTTGACTCATCACCGCACCTGGTCCTCTGCTGGGCTGGGAATCCCAGCAAAAACTACCCCACAAGGCCCAACTTCCTGCAGAAATTCCAAGATTCCTTAAGGTTTTCCACAGATAATCTGTGTGTGTACTGTTTGTGTGAGAGAGAGAGGGAGAGTGTGTGTGTGGGTGGATGTGTGGCTGAGAGTATGTGTGTGAGAGGGAGTGTGCGTGAGAGAGGTGTGTGTGAGAGAGTGTGTGTGTGTGAGAGTGTGTGTGATGCATTTGTGAGAGTGTGAGTATGTGTGAGATGCAAGCAAGACTGCAGATGCTGGAATCTGGAGATAGACACAAAATGCTGGAGTAACTCAGTGGGTCGGGCAGCATCTCTGGAGAAAAGGAACAGGTGACGTTTCAGGTTGAGACCCTTCTTCAGGGTGAGGGTCAAGGGAGAGGGAAACTAGAGGAATGACCCTTTGAAGAAGCATTGAGATCTGAAACATCACCTGTTCCTTTTCTCCAGAGATGCAGCCTGACCCACTGAGTTACTCCAGCATTTTGTGTCTTTGGTTTAAACCAAAGATTTAACCAACATCTGCAGTTTGGTGTAAACCAACATCTGCAGTTCCTTCCTACAACCAAGCCAGACAAGTGGTTTACAGGGGACACAAGGGACTGTAGATGCTGGAATCTGGAAATAGGCACAAAATGCTGGAGTAACTCAACGGGTCAGGCAGTATCTCTTGAGAAAAGGAATAGGTGACATTTCGGTTCAGAACCCCTATTCAGACTCTAGAAATCTGGAGGGTAGGTGGCTGAAAGTTGGTCCAGTACCAATATGATTGATCCACGAACCTATCTTCATTGATGGGACAAAGGTGGTGAGAGGCAGCAGTTTCAAGTTCCTGGCATGCATATCACTGTCCTGGGACAGCACACAGAAAGCTGGGTCTCGGTATATCGTTGAATACTCCATCAAACTTCAACAGTCTGGAGAGCACACTGACTGGTTGCATCATGGCCTGGTTCAGTAACTCGAACGTCCAGGAATGAAGGAGATTACACAGAGTGGTGAACAATGCCCGGTCCATCATGGGTACTGTCCTCCCCACCATCGAAGGGATCTACAGGAGGCGCTGCCTCAAAAAGGCAGCCAGCATGATCACAAACCCACACCACCCTGGCCACACTCATCTCGCTGCTACCGTCAGGAAGAAGGTACAGGAGTCTGATAACCTTGACCTCCAGGTTCAAGAACAGCTTCATCCCAACAATCATCGGGCTCTTGAACACTGCACAACACTAACCTCAGCAACTGTGATCTTCTATGGACTGTGTCGTTGGTTGCACTACGGACTTTGGTTTTGCATTTTTATGGTTACCCAGTATTATGGTTGTTATCTTATTGTATTGTGTGTTATTGTGTTTACATGCCTATTAAGCTGCAGTAGGTAAGGATCTCATTGTTCTGTCTCATTGTTGCGCCAACTCATGCATGCCAACCTAGATGCCCCATCTAAGCTAGTCTCATTTGCCTGTTGTATTTGGGCCATATCCCTCTACACCTTTTGTATCCATGTAGCTGTCCAAGTGTATTTTAAATGTTGCTGTCGTACCTGCCTCGACTACCTCCTCTGGCAGCTGGTTGCATAAAAACTTTCCCTTCTCACCTTAAACATATATCCTCTGGTTCTTGATTCCCCTACCTTGGGCAAGAGACCCTGTGCATTCACCCTATCATTACCCCTCATGATTTCGTACACAAAGAGAGGCACTTCAAGGGGGTCTCCAAGGAACGTAGTGTCTGGCTCTAATGCTACACAGAAATGCAATGTCGTTTTGTTTTGCCCCTGTGGTATCTACCTCTTGTATCAAGCAATCATACCTGTTTTAATTGTACACTACTCCGTGTCACACGGGTCAGAGTTTGCAAATCACTTAGCATTCAAAGTCCTCATTGTGTTTGAGACTCAGAGGGAATTTCTCCAGGCAACATACATGCCAACTGTGAACATATCCTCAGTGGCTGCCGTGGGGCAGGTTTCACCATAAACGCAGCCTGAATTATATTTCTTGTTTTAAATAAATATATTGTTCCTTTGTTTTGTGACACACAACCCTTCTCTCTGGCAGCGCATGAATCGACTTGGCGCCACCTCTTGAGTCAGAGTCTCTCTCCATCACTGAGCGGCGATGAGATAAACTGGGCCATTTCTCTCCGCGCCGTTTGAACGCACGACAGGGGCTGAGGTGGACTGATTGCGGTCAGTGAGCCGGCGAGAGGCCGAGCTCTCCGCCTCCATGCGCCCCACGGCCGCGCCGCTAGATGGTAGTCGCTCTCCGCGAATGGCCCCATCACACCCAGGGTCCAGGAGTTTGAGTGCGGATGTTGAGGGAGAGGCGGGACAGTTGTTTTGCCACTTGACGGGATGGCACATCACCTCAGATGGAGTTTACATTAGTGATTCTGTTCCCCTGCATTTAACTAAAGCAGTAAATGTATATATGCACACATTATTACATACACACATACACACACTCTCTCTCTCACACACACTATCTCACACACTTTATCACACACACTATCATACATTCTCCCACACACTATCTCATCCACACACACACACACACCTAATCTCACACACAATATCATATATACACTCTCAGACGCACTCTATCACACACACACTTACACTATCACAAACACATTCTCAAACACACATTGACACGCACATTATCATACACTCTCATATAGATACGATCTCTCACACACTCTCTTTCACACACCCTCTTTCAAACACACACACATTCTCTCACACTGACACATATTCTCACTCTCACACACCGATGCATTTAGGTCTCCACACATTCAAGAAAGGAAATTCCCTCTCCAGATGCTGCCTGACCTGCTGAGTTCCTCCAGCATTCTGTGTTTTGTTCAGGATTCCAGCGTCTGCAGTTCCTTGTGTCTCCTCCACTGTCGGTGTCATTGCAACAAGGATCCTTTTCAATCATCTCTTCCCCTCACTGCTCCCAGAAACACTGTGCAGACTACACCCATCATGAGGTACAATGGAGAGGCTTTGGAGCCCCAGAGATCGAGCACAGAAACAGGCCCTTCGGCCCACCGAGACCGTGCCAATCATCCATTTATATCAATCTTACCCAAGTCCCATTTCTTCATTTTCCCCACATTCCCGTCAACTCCCCCCAAATTCTACCCCTCACACACACAATGCGGGGGGGGGGGGGGGGGGGGGTGGGGGGGGGGGGGGGGGGGGGGGTTAACCAATTAACCCACACATCTTTGGGACAGGAAACAGGAGCAGCTGGGGGAAACCCATACTCTCACAAAACATGGGAGAACGTGCAAACTCCACTCGGACAGTGCATAAGGTCGAGATTGAAACTGGATCTTTGGAATCGGGCTGCAGTTGGTCCATCACCTATGCATTCAAGACAGAGTAACCTATACAAGTTTAATTGGCCTGATATATTCAGTGCTATTCTATGTTACCTCAAGAGACACGAGTCAAGAATGTTTTATTGTCATATGTGCTGACGATGGAACAATGAAACGCTTACTTGCAGCAGTGAAACAGACCTGTAAACACACAAATAAACATATAATTAATTAATAAATAAATAGATAAATAAATGGGTAACAGCGATACTAGAGCGAAAAACCCCCCAACGTCTGTAGTACAACCAAAGACACAGTCCATAGAAGATTGCAGTTACTGAGTTTAATATTGTGCAGTCTTCCTCCTATCTCTCAGGAGACCCCTCCCAGTGAAGGCAAAGTTAGGGATTGGAATTCATCATTGCCTGCAGTGGGCCAACACACGCTCTGTTCTCAAACCGAACCCCATAAATTCAGAAGGGTCCCGACCCCAACCCGCCAATCAATGTCTTCCAGAGATGCTGCAAGCCCTTTGAGTTACTCCAGCACTTTGTGTTCTGTGCAAAACTACAGCATCTGCAGTTCCTTACATCTACCATGGATATGTACAACATGGAAATAGGCCTTTTGGCCTATCTTGTCAACGCCGACCACGTTGGCATTGTGGGCTAGTCCCATTTGTCTGCATTTGTATCATAGAAATCTAAACCCTTCCCATCCAAACTCCTGCTCTGCCACACAATGATGATCCCTGCCCTCTTATATGTTTCAGATATCTGGGCAACATCCAGGCACCTCAGAGTGTCTCTGCTAAACCCTCTGAAACCGCAGATGGGGCAGATGACCCAATGCCAGGCTAACACCTCCTGCATTGAAGTGCCTATCACTCACTTCCATCTCTGGAGAATGGGCCACGGGTCTGAGACCAGACCCCTGAACTCCACTGAAGGGAGATTCCATTCCAAGAAGTTCTCAAAGTCCACCATGAAGTGCACCATGCCTCACCACTGCTGGAAATCCCTGTCCCTCCGCAGTTCAAGGGAATTTGGGAACCTTGAGTAGTCTTCGTCACAAACAGTGGATGGAATGCATCACCTTCCGGGCTCTCCAGCGCCTTCCTCAATGGTCCACCCACCCCCTTCCCCTCCTGAGGTAGTCTGTGTAATCTGATAGTGGTCTCCACAGCCACCTCAGGACCTAGAACTGGAGGGAATCATCATCTCCTGAGAATGTATGAGAGTGGGGTTAGGAGGGAGTGAGAGAACAGCCATGATTGAATGACAGAGTAGACTTGATGGGCCGAATGGCCTAATTCTGCTCCTATTACTTATGACCTAATAAGAAAGCTGGAAAGAGTGCAGAGAAGATTCACAGGGATGCTGCCAAGACTTGAGGGCCTGAGCTATAGGGAGAGGTTGGGCAGGCTAGAACCGTATTCCTTAGAGTGCAGGAGGTTATGGGGTGATGAGGTGTATAAAATCCTGAGGGGAATAGATAGGGTGAATGCATGCATGGAGTATTTTACCCAGGGTAGTGAAATCAAGAACCAGATCACAGGTTCAAGGTAAGAAGTGAAAAATTTAATAGGAACCTGAGGGATAACTTTTCACACAGAGGAAGGTGTTATATAGAACGAGCTGTCAGAGGAGATAGTTGAGGCTGGTACAATGAAAGTGTTTAAAATATTTTGGACAATACATGTTTGGAGGGGAAAGGTTTGGAGGGATATGGGCCAAACACGGGCAGGTGGACTAGCTTAGATGGTGCTTCTTGGTCGGCATGGACGAGTTGGGCCGAATGGTCTGTTTCTGTGCTGTATGACTATATGACTCTAGTGTATTTATAATGGGGGATATACACTCTAGTGTATTTATAATCTGATTCTGACCAGGACATCCCAGGTCTTCAAGGGACTGGGTTCAGGCTTCGTTGGGTTTAACATAAGAAACGGGAGCAAGCGGAGATCACATGGCTCACTGAGTCCGCCCAGCATTGCCCAGTATCATGGCTGATTTTCCTCAGCCGATTCCCCTGCCCTTGCCTTAGTATCCCTAGTGATATCGATCCTTGCTGTGAATGAACGTTGTCTGGGGCTCTTGGAGTGGAGGATTCCAGAGACCCATCACTGTCTGGGATATCAACAAATCCTCTCTCCTGAATGATCTTCTGCCCGCTCCCAGGACGCGTGGCCATTGATGTTGATCTGCCTTTGCCCAGGGAAACACCTTGCTCTCCGATATATTATGTATACCGTTGAAATGACATTGCGCTGACCTTTAGAAGAAAGACGAATTAATTAATCGTTGAGGATGGTGGGGTGGATAGAAATGGCAGGCAGTTGTTGCTAGCGGTGACCATATATAGATCAGGACCTAGGGATGGATTAGTTGCCCCCACCCCCGATTCTCCGTATTTCTGATTCAGAGGTTTAAATCATTTGTGCCTTTGTGTTAAAAAAAATCAAAGCAGGAAATCAAAAGTAAAATATTTAATATTTTAAAACCTCCGAGTTGAACTTTATTGGGGACATATAGATGTCGTATATAATGGCTAATATGCCCAGATACAAATGCCCAGAGGGTGGAACTCGGGGTAAAATAGACTCGTGGGTTTAAACTAAACCCATAATTCCTTCGCTTGCCAGAGTAACGAGTGACGGTGTGAATGTACCCGCAGCGGCAGCGCCTAATGTAAGGTATCTGTTTGGAAAACCGGCTGTGTATAATTCGCAAACTCTCGCCCTCCCTCCTTCGCCCCCCCCCCTCCCCCCTCACACAGATATCGATTTATTTTAAAGGGCTTTTCCGCTATCGAATCTCACCTGGTTTTAGCTTAAATCACCAAATAGCGAGGCTGAAGAGATCTGGACGCGAACGCATTGTGTGAGTAATATTTAACTATTATTTATCATAATATACACTTAATTATAGCTGATAATTTCAAGGCCAAGTACCTAAATGTGGTCGCGATCAATTATTTGGATTATGTCGACGCAACGATCAATTGGTTTAATTGACTATTTGATTAATAATATTTTTAAACCAGCACCTGCAGTTCCTTTGGTCTACATGTATATACTTTCACCGTCCATAAGGCGTACATAATGTGGCCGTAAATTTGTCTTTAGAGGGGGCGATGCGAATGCGAGAGAAATTGAGATTGGGAGGGTGATAGTGGGGAGACGGGAGGTGGTGGGGTGGGGAGAATGGTAGAATGTAACTCTATTCAGCAGTCTGATTCTCATGATCAACTTGGAGACGAATTTACAGCGAGCGACAGTGGTCGCTAGGAAAGCTCACTGCGAGAGAAAGAGAGTTAAAATATGTCACTGCAAGTATGTATCGTCCATTCGATCACCTAAAAACCCTAACCCGCGCAGGAGGGGACTCTGTGGAATTTAATTTAAATATGTTAAACTAGCCTTCCCATTTATCCGGCGCCTCTCCCGAATAAAGTGAAACTCGAAAAAATATATTAAAAAAGGTGGGCGCAGCGAGAGAGAAAAGAAATCATTCGATTTTACCAGCATCTGCAGTTCTTTCTTAATCATCTCACTACTAACTGTTTAATCAGTCTTTATTAGACGAAGTAATTCATATTTGTTTTTTTAACTTTACTTTTTGAGGGAGGATTGGGTTTAACCCGATGTAAATGATGTAGCTGGGCTCCTGGAACGAATTTCTGGTTCACAAATGTATTCCTGGGTTTATTCTCTGTGGGAATTTGGTTTAAATCTTGAACAAGGGGGGCGGCCGGGGGTTACCTGTGGCGTTTCAGTGGCGGGCGATGCTTTGGGGAGGATTCATTGCGACTCGCGTGCTACCCCGAGAGACACAAGACTGGCGAACTGAGCACTTGATTATCTGGTGGAGCGAGATAAGAAGACGTTTATTCCTCCCCTCCCGCCACCTCTCCCCCCCCCCCCCCCCTCCCCCCCCTCCCCATCAGATTACAGTCAATTTACTTTTGAGCGCAGAGTGATCAGCTGTTTCCATCCGACTTCATTGAGAAGCGGAGATAAGATGTCGTCTGCTTATGCTGCCCATTCTCTCTCTCAAGGAAAAGATTAGTTTCCAGGGAATGAAAATAAGCTCCGGGTTAAAAAGGGTGCTGCGTGTTTATAAATATATATAAATCTAGCTTCATACATTTCCTGTGTCTTAGTTTTTGTAAAAAAAACGAAAACTGGCTGCCCTGTGTAAATCCAGAATGATTGGTGTTGCCAATATAGTTACAGTTAAAAACAAACCATTTCATGCCTTCGACAGACAGAGGTGACCAGAAATCACAACGTGTTGTTACACGGGGTAATGACGAGGGGATTTAAATCAGGCCGATTGTGGAGGCGATTGGGAAGAAGGGTAAACTGATCATCGATGGCCCACCATAAAACCATAACAGTCTCAGTGTTTGCAATTATAATGCCTAGTGGGTCTAAATCGGGGATATTATCTCTGAAAATTAATGGCAATTATTTTAAAACATAATATTTTGGGTTATAAACCACATTATTTTGTTTGTTTATTTTGACACAGCGCTCTGATCTAGATAGAAATATTGTCAGCAATAATCAGACGTTAAGGTGTTTTTAAATATAAATTATAAGCCATCGCGCACTATCAAATATCTATAAATCATACCAATTGGAAATCCAAGAGCAGGATCTAAGATTTGTCGAGGATTTGGCGCGTCCGTGTATTATAATTCCTTTCTCTACCGGGCCGTATTAATCACCAGAGATGATTTCATCTTACCTTTCCAGATTTAAGATTAATTAAACTCCTGTTCTCCGGGCGACGGGTTTGTGACTGCGAGTTACTGATAACTCTAATCACCCAAACATCAAGGAGCAGTCTATAATCGAGGTCTGAAGCAGGCAAGAATTATAGCGTTGCAAAGAGGGTGGTTTATAACTAATTCCACTCCTTGATCTACGATTAACATTTATTTTATGATTCTGTTTTTCTCTGATGTTAATACCGTTATAATATATTTTTTAAATCACATTTTGCACGATAACTCTTTTACACGGAGTATCCCCCCCCGCCCCCCCCCCCCCCCCCCCCACCCCCACCCCCCACCCCCACCCCCCCTGCCTGTCTTTAGCTTTTAATTTCCGTTGAAACACCTCGGATACAAATATCTGTGTAAACTTCCCAGTTAGCCTGAATAATCGGACAACCGCAGAGATCGGACAAGCCAGCCCTCGCCTCTCTCGCTTACTCGCTCAATAAGAAAAACTCGTTTAACCTACATTGGAACAAATTCTGAAGCTACGGCGCTCTGAATGTACATTTAAACGGAACGAAATTTTAGCCACGCGTGAGTTAATGGATAGTAAAACTGGTAGAGATGTAATAAATGTGGTTTATGTATAAATAATGTAACTGCGGTGTATTAGGTTACCTATACATTTTGTGTGTATAATACATACACACACACACACGCACGTGTATGTATATATATATATATATATGTCCCTAACCAGTCTGAAGAAGGGTCTCGAGTCGAAACGTCACCCATTCCTTCTCTCGAGATGCTGCCTGTTCCGCTGAGTTACTCCAGCTTTTTGTGTCTACCTTCGGTTTAAACCAGCATCTGCAGTTCCTTCCAATATATATATACCTGTATATACATACACACAGCCAGACACGCACACGCGCACATATATATATACATATACATATATATGTGTGTGTCCGTGTGCGTGTGCGTGCGTATATGTGTGTGAATCACAATCAACTTGTGTACAGAGTTTGAGGATATATGGCCTATTAGCTGCAAATAATTGTATATAAAACAATTTTAGCTGGTGACAGGTTTATACAAGGAATATACCCAGATATGTGCATATTAATGCACCGTTTTAGTATATGCTTTAGAATAAAGGGCAGGGATGGGGAGAGCGCTCACGTGTAAATTGGTACATGGATGTGCGGGTATAACTCGTGTTCATGTGAACACAGCGTGGCTATTAGTAGTACGGAGGGTCGTGTACACGTGTATTTGTGTACACGTTTGCACGGAGTTTGAGGTCTGGCCACAGTCTAGTTGTATTTGTTTACTTACTGATGTTCTAACCCGAATGTGGGTTTTCATTTGGGGTGGCGGTGATTTTTGAACGGTCGGCGCGACCCTCTCGGGCACGGACTTTTAATATTTTGTGAATTAGGGAATGTCAGTTGAGAGGGAGCCGACGAGGGACGCAGAGTGCAGGCCGGGCACGGGTTCAGTTCTTAACGACTGAATAAATCCCATGGTTGAATAAGGTACCGGGAGTGAGAGAGTGAGAGAGAGAGAGAGAGTGGGGGAGAGAGAGGGAGAGTGAGAGTGAGGGAGAGAGACGGAGAGAGAGAGAGAGAGAGAGAGAGTGGGGGGGGGGGGGGGGGGGGGGGGGAGACCCTGTATACAGGAGTCCCGAGTTATTGCCAGATTTTGTGTGAGCGCCTCGGCAGAAATTGTCAGTCTTCGAGGGCACTCTCGCGGTTCCTGCTCCCATCAAAAGCAGCCGTTACAACTGACTGCGTTTCAGTGAGAGACGGGGTGGGTGCGGACGTGGATGAAAGAGAAAGACAGAGAGAGAGATAGATAGATAGAGAGAGAGAGAGAGAGAGAGAGAGAGAGAGAGAGAGAGAGAGAGAGAGAGAGTGAGGGGGGAGAGAGTCGATGAGCGATACATAGAGAGAGACACAGAGTGGGAGATACAAAGGGAAAGGTACAGGGAGGCAAAGAGGGGCAGAAAGAGAGACAATGGGATGGATAAATTGAATGGGATCAATGTGGCAAAGATAGTGGGATAGGGGGGGGGGGGGGGGAGAGCGAGCTACACACACATAGACACACACACGGCCAAAATGCATACTCACAAACAGTTTGTATTATAAACATACAGTAACTAACACATAACGAGCAACGCTCTTTCTTACACAAACACATAGATACACTAAAACACAGCCCCACAGAGAAACAAACATAAATGACCACTCACGCACACAGACACACACACACACACGCACGCACACACACACACGCAGACACACACACACAGGCACACACACACAGACAGACACACACACACACACAGACACACACACACACACACACACACACAGGCACGCACACACACACACACACACACACAGCCAGACACACACACACTCTCTCTCACAGACACACACTCTCACAGACACATACACACACACACACACACACAGACACAAACACATAGATACACACAAACACAGCCCCACAGAGAAACAAACATAAATGACCACTCACGCACACAGACACACACACACACACACACACCCACACACACACACACACACACACACACACACACACACACACACACACACACACACACACACACACACACACACACACATAAACAACCATACTCTCACACACACACACACACGCAGACACACACACACAGGCACACACACACAGACACACACACACACACACACAGACACACACACACACACACACACACACAGGCACGCACACACACACACACACACACACACAGCCAGACACACACACACTCTCTCTCACAGACACACACTCTCACAGACACATACACACACACACACACAGACACATACACAGACACAAACAAACACAGAAACACACTCCCAACCCGTCACACATACATAGAAACAAACATAAACAGCCACGCACTCTCTTTCTCACACCCTCACACACAGACAACCAAGCACATAAACGCACTCTCAAACTGTGTCATAAATGTACAGAGAAACACATGGCCTCTCTCACTTTTTCTCTCTCTCACACACACACACACATACACACACACGCACCGATCGGGACAGGCACGGACACACGAGCCCTCTCCCCGGCCCCCCCCCCCCCCCTCACCCTCACCCTCCCACGTCTGTCAGGGTCGGGATGGAAGGTTCGCTCTGGCTGCCCATCCTCTGGGTCGACTCGAGCTTGAGTTGCCTCCGGTGTTGGGGGGTCGGGATGGGATCTTAATTCTAATCCAGAGTCTGATAATTCGTGATAATGGCGGCCTAGAGTTAAAACTTGGAGGTTATAGATTCCTCGCCAGGGGCAGAGTCAGATTTTAAATCACCAAAGCCCTAGAAATAAAAGATTATATACATCATGCACAATTACCTTCACAGAGCGTAGCGTTTACACATTTTAACGTACAATACATAACAAAACGCGTATAAACGGAATATAAACATGTCGTATTCATATTAGTATTAAACGCTACGAGACTCCATACTAATAAAATGCCACGGAAATAAATAGAAATACAAAAGTAAAGAAAAGACATAACAATATCTGATGAAGAATATCTGACTCGAAACGTCGCCCATTCCTTCTCTCCAGAGATGCTGCCTGTCCTGCTGAGTTACTACAGCATTTTGTGTCGACCTTCGATTTAAACCAGCATCTGCAGTTCTTTCCTACACAATATTATTTTATTCCTTTCTACTGAAATATTAATTCCGTGTTTTTCTTTCTAAGTGTTGTTCGGTCTGTTTTAAAAGCTGAAGTATTATAAAATGTGTTAAATGTATCATTTTTGTCCACTATCATCTCCCTCTGTAACTAAACTCCCAGAAGCTAAAACGTAAAAAACATGAGCATTTCAAAAGAGAAATGGACACTAATCATTTGTTTGTAAGTTTTTTTTACGTTTTAACACATGGGCCGTGCTATATAGATCGCTTCACTTTGTGCGTTGTATTAACACATCGTATTCATCGTATTTTGAATTTCCCTTTTGCAAAATGTAAGGAGTGCATTGAACAGATTTTTTCGCCCAGAATTAGGAGGATTTTGTCCACCGTGAGATGTGTGTGTGTGTGTGTGTGTGTGTGTGTGTGTGTGTGTGTGTGTGTGTGTGTGTGTGTGTGTGTGTGTGTACGTGTGTGTGTGTGTGTGTGTGTGTGTGTGTGTGTGTGCGTGTGCATGTGCATGTGCATGTGTGTCTGTGTACGTGTGTCTGTGTACGTGTGTGTACGTGTGTGTGTACGTTTGTGTGTGTCTGTGTGTGTGTACGTGTGTGTATGTGTACGTGTACGTGTGTGTGTGTCTGTGTGTGTGTATATGTGTATGTGTGTATGTGCATGTGTGTGTGTGCATGTGCATGTGTGTGTGTGTGTCTGTGTGTGTACGTATGTGTGTGTGTACGTGTGTGTATGTGTACGTGTACGTGTGTGTCTGTGTGTGTGTATATGTGTATGTGTGTATGTGCATGTGTGTGTGTGCATGTGCATGTGTGTGTGTCTGTGTGTGTACGTATGTGTGTGTGTCTGTGTGTGTACGTGTGTGTGTGTCTGTGTGTGTGTACGTGTGTGTGTACGTGTGTGTGTGTGTATATGTGTGTGTCTCAGTAAAGAGATTCACAGCGGAGAGGCAGTTTATAGCGCCGCGTGTGAGGGGTTCTCTGAGGTTTATGCCGCCGTGTTTTGAGATTCTGGGTTGGTGCTGTAGGTTTATTTACCTCTAATCTGTTTTTTAAAATTCAAATTTACTGGAAATAATTCAGATGCAACTCCAAACACAGCCAATTTGTCTGGTTGAGTGGATTTGAAGGTTTAAATTCAAGGCACTCTACCAAGATCTTAATTTACACTTTAAAAAAAACCGGAGTTTTAATCTTTCTCCGCCCGATGTTACAGGGCAGAGGGAAAGAGAGGCTTTATTAAAGAAAATAAAGCACCAGATATATGGATGTTACTCCAGTCTTTCGCTGGGCTTGGAGTCTGAGCCTTGCACCTGCCTGGTTTGAGTCCCAGTCCCGTGCCCGAGATTTAAACAGCTTTGCATTTTAAGCAAACATCGTTTATTTAACTCCTTTCTCGCAAGCGGTTGCAAATGAACAAGCTTTTGTTGCAATCTGATCCCGGGGTGTTTTTTCTTTCTTTTTAATATGTAAGCTCGCTGGCGATTGTCAAAACAAAAGCCAAAAACGTAGCTTCTCAATCAAAGAAATCAGTGGTTCGGGAGCTGTAGATCCAGGGCTGGCCGGCGAGTCCTCAGCACCGGTCTCCACTCTCTGTGTTGTGGGTGGTAAGAGATTTACAGAGGATTCATAGTCAGGGGCTGTCCAAAGCACACACAGAACATCAGTAGGGGAGCGCGGGCAGCTTTAGCTCGGGATTAATACCGGTTTGTGGTGTTTACTTTAGTATTTGCATGTTTCCATTCTCTTCCGTGTAAATGTAAGGTTTTCCAGGGGGGAGCGTTTTAGAAAGGGAATGGACACTGTCTCAGGAGCGCTGATAAACAGGTAACTGGAAATGTAAACATAAAATGGAATAGGTGTTGTCTGGAACAAGATTGAATTGATTTTTGAATTGAATTGATTTTATTAGGGACAGTGCATATTAATAAACATTTGCATGTAATATGCAAGATTGTAGCCAGTAGCTAATTTCCATCTTTAGTCCCACACAAGGTAAACACATCCCAAACAAGGTAAAAACAAAAGACAAAAACAAAAACAAAACAAACAATATGGTTTAGGTCAGGTCAAAACCAACGAGGTCGCGGAGTTTATAATCTGAGGTAGCTGCAATATTCGCGCCGTGGTCGCTCAATGAATTAATATCTACAATAAAACGCCACATAACTCTGCCCTCGCATAAGCTATACTTATACTCCGGATTCGGAAACTGCTTCGATTCCTGGCTCCTAGAACCTCCAGACTTTTAAATCCCCTTAAAAATCTTGCACGTTATCCCCCCCCCCCCCCCCCCCCCCCCCCCCCCCCATCCCCTCGCATCCTCTTAAACAAGTCCCTGCAATGAATGTTTAAAAAGGGATGGAAATGTCCACATTAAATCACAAAAGAGAAGCCACGGAATGGGGTTCACTTTTGAAGGACTGGTGAATTGGGAAAACGATCAGAGAGAGATAACGGCACAAACCCTCTACAATATGTATTCGCACCAAACTTTGGAAAAGTATAGACGCTGATGTGAAAATATAGCCAATGCTAAAACACATGAGGCCGATATAAACGAGGCCGTGTGATACAAACGGGTGATTGTATACAGTGTTTTAAAATTAAAGGCAAACAACGTAATTAATTTATTGATACACAATACATCTCTGGAAAAAAATGTCTTGGGTGTCATGTATGAATAAACCGATTAACCCCCCCCTCCTTTACCAGTGTTTTCCTGGGCTGTTAAAACATCGGATCGCCAATATGATATTCTCGTGTCCCCTCCATCCACATTAGACATATCTGACGAGGTTTTATTTAATTAATGTGAGGACAGCAAAAGTCACACTAGAATCAATCCAAGGCTCACAGTAACGCACAATCTAGTCTCATGAAAGTTCACCTTCTCTCTCCGGCCGCCCTACAAGCCGTTGCAGTCGAGGCGCGGGTTTGTGATCCGTAACCCGTTCCCAAATAATATCAGTTCGTAGAAATAATCCACGCAGCCCCATGAATGTATTTAAAGCGGGACAGTATTATTGTCAAACGTTGTCAGATGTAAATTACACGCGTTATTACATCGGCTGCTATTGTGTGTAAATAATTCCCTGTTTACTGATTTGGCTGCGCGCACATACTTTAAGGTATTCTGATCATTTATATTTGTGGACCTGATAAGCCAACTCTCTTTCTCTGTAAGTGCACGCGATGTACCCGTATAGTAACGGGCATTATATGGCATTGGGGTGACTTCTGTAGCTCGCTGTCCGCGTTATATTAGTGGACGGCATATATAACGTGCTATACATGTACCTTGCATATCGGGCATTGGAGTTTTAGATTGTAGAAACAAGAAACTGCATATACTGGTTTACAAAAGAAAGATACAAAGTGCTGGAGTAAATCAGCGGGTCGGCCGTATGATTGGTTGAGTGGTGAACATTGTGTACGGGGCTTTATACAATCCGTATAATATTGCGTGCGTTTTGAACTAATTTGAAGAATGCGCTATGTAATGTGCACAACAGATTGATATATTGTGCTGATCGATTATTTTGCAATGCATTGGATCAGTGGGGCACTAAGAATCATGTGTGCCCTTTTACCTGAAGAGTGTGTGTGTGTGTGTGTGTTTCGGATTGCATCCTAACCCGGAAGAGGTGATTTTGAGAAGACTCCTACGTGTCTCAATTTAGGTTACCTGAATCGTCAGCTCATTGGCCAGCCAGTGCTGGGAGCCGCAGCGGCGCTGGGGGGGCTCGAACCATTAAACACACGGGCCCACTGGGCGGAGCCGTTTGTCTGAACTCCAGCATCTCGGCCGCAGTCGCTTGTGACAACCGCACCAGCCCGGCTCTCGTCGCGTCCGCACAAAGGGCCAGTCACGTTGTTGTTAGTGTCGCGAAGGAGACTCCCTGGTTCTCTGCCATTTGAACGGCAATTGCTGAGAAGACGGAGTGGAGAGAGGGCGACATCTTAACCCCATTTAGTATGGGCAGCGGGTCGATCCGAAGATTGAGATAGGTTCAGTCTGTAAGTATCTTATAATTACACCCCGACTCGTGTTTGTAACGTTCAAAACTCCAATACAGAATCGCCGTTCTCTTTATTATTGTAAATAATGATTCCCAAATATTCTACATTTTGCAACAGTGGGCAACAGGATAAATATCTCAAATATTATCGAATGACAAAATACAGGCTTAGTGAATACAACAAATATGAGATGCACGTGTGCCGGGAGGAATTGCAATAATGACTGATTTACGCCGCTGGCTAAATCAAATTTCCGGATTAAAATTGACATTGTATTCGACAATTTTGGTCATTGGGAACGGCATTGATAAATACCATCCAAAGGGTCTTAAATACCAAAATAACCTTGTTACTTGTTAACAGATCAGGTTTTCAAAGTTGTTGACGGCGATGTTTGTCAAAAGTGCTGGAGTAACTCAGCGGGTCAGGCAGCATCTCTGGAGAACATGGGATAGATAGGGGACGTTGGAGAACATGGGATAAATAGGGGACGTTTCTAGTCGGGCCCTTCTTCAGACTAATTTTGTGAAATCGAGTTTAGGGAATTAAAAAACGCCACCCATCTCTATCCGAACGTAACTTGACTAGTTTAAGCTCTCGATCGCGAAATTCCTCCAATTCCTATACCCAGAACTTAAGACTTTTAAACCCTTCAGAAACCTCGCACGTTATCCTCCCTCTGAAACTCGCTGCAAAGCAGGAAATTTTAAATTAAATCTTCACATTAAATCTTAAAAGAGAATTCCCAGAAGGATCAGTCAGATTCCCAGCGGTTCGCTTTGCTTTGCAACAGTAATGTATTAATTTCTGTTCAATTAAACGCGGAAAAGTAATGAAGAGTTTCATGTTCTGGTTTAGATTGTCATGAATTAAATTTAGCGCGCATGTACATAATCGCCTGCGCCTTGCCCGAATGAGGTTGTTTGAGGATGAGACACGGGGACCAAGGTGGGAAGGATATGTTTAGTTCGCTGTCAACGGCGGACAGAGTCGGGAATTAAACCCGGTTTCGCGGTAAATCTCTCCCGGGGGACAGGGTAAGCAGTGTGGGTGAAACGGGTGGATGTGTGAGTGGAGAGAGAGGGAGGGAGAGAGAGAGAGAGAGAGAGAGAGAGGGGGGGGGGGGGGGGGCAAGCGACTTGGGGGGAGGGTTCCCTGGTCAGGAAATGGGGGTTAAGAAAAAGCAAACCTTAGACATTTGGCGTTGGGTTAAGGACAAGAGGTGGGATGAGGGAGAGGGGGGTGGGGGAGGCGCCGGTGGGAGTGGAGAAAGTTAAAGAAATAAACCTCATGCTTTTTTTCCTACAAACGCTTGGAGGTCACGGCGAGGTTATCGGGTCTGAAAGTGTATAAACGCTTTCACCCCGTGGTCTTCTCTCTGCCCCACGGGCGCTTATTTAAAAGACACCCCCTTTTCATCCCACGCCCGCTCTGCTGTTAGATTTTTTTTTGCACCGATTTTTTTCCCTTTAAAAATAAATAAACGCACTTTGGCAGAAATTCCCGTGAAACTGACTTGAAATTAAATCCAGGGAATCAATCCGCTGTTCCCCGGCGCGGGGTCCTCTGTGTGAAATGAACTCACAGCAACGTGGATGAAATCGGGGCGATTGCGTTAGGTTTGTAGGCGAGGATGGGTGGCGTGGAGACAGGGGCAGGGCAGAGGGTCGCTAATTAGACCGCGTATCGGGAGTTTTCTGCTGATGCCGGCTGCATTTAGAGAGGACATTTTCCCTTGCGACGATTGACGTGGAACTGTTCCCGGGATTACCAGTGAATTTGTTGCTTTAACCTTCGCACCAGAAATTCGCGATGAATTTTAAGATTTTATTCATCGCGAATATATACATATACATAGGGACACAATAAAAAGCTGGAGAAACTCAGCGGGTGCAGCAGCATCTATGGAGCGAAGGAGATAGGCAACGTTTCGGGCGGCTCCTTCGCTCCATAGATTCTGCTGCACCCGCTGAGTTTCTCCAGCTTTTTTTGTGTACCTTCGATTTTCCAGCACCTGCAGTTCCTTCTTATACATATACATATATTGAAGAAGGGTCTCGACCCGAAACGTCACCCATTCATTCCTTCTCTCCAGAGATGCTGCTAGTCATCTCTTCAGCGCGTCGTCCACAGAGCGCAGAGGATCATTGGGACACAGCTACCAGCCTTGGAGGGCATCCACCACACACGGTGCCTCAGGAAGGCCGTCAGCGTCCATAAAGACTCCTCACACCCTTGTAACGGACTGTTCGAACTACTTCCCTCCGGCAGACGTTATAAGGCCTTCTACGCCCGAACCTCCAGACTCAGAAACAGCTTTATTCCCAGAGCTATAGCGGCTCTGAACCGGCCCTGCTGAGTGCCCCCCCATCCCCCCTGGACTGTCTCCCTCGGATGGTCACGTCACACAGCTTATTTATTTATTTTACTGTTCTTTTACATCGGTTGGAAGCTGCATACTAAATCTCGTTGCACTGACGTGCAATGACAATAAAATATATTATTATTATTATTAGTCCCGCTGAGTTACTACAGCATTTTGTGTCTAATACACGAGTTCATTTTGTAGTTTAATCAACGAGTTACCTCTCCCTCTCTCTCTCTCTCTCTCTCTTTCTCCCGACCTGCCCCTTGCTGCAACACTTGTAGGATGTGCTGAAGGTTAATTGGAAATGTATTTTAGATATGTTTTCCCCATTCTAAGTGTTTCGATCTGCCAGAGTGCTCACACGTGATGGCGGTGGAGTTGTTTAAATGGACCCGACAGCAGAAATGTCGGCTGTGTTCATTCCATCGCCAGTTCTTGAATCTCACCTTTTTTCCTCTCTCTTGTCCACACGACAACTAGCAATTCCTCTCTTCCTTACCTATGCACGGGCTTAAGGTGAAAGTTCCTGCCAGCGACCAAGTCGCTAGCTGGGGATCTCCGATTCCCCACAGTTCCCGGTGTTCACGGCGACTCTTACGACCGCCGGGAACATTTAATCTCTGTTTCTCACCGACCAAGACCCGACTCCTCCGGATTCCACTCACTCCATCATCACTCGGAACTCCTTCACTCGGAAGGAACAGAAGAAACCCGGTTAAAGTAACAAACACCAAACTCCAGAACATTGTATGTCAATGAATTTTAATGCGGTTCGGTCATATTTTCAAACACACATTTGATTTTCTTCTCCTTTCTAAAGAGATATCTACTGGGACCCAAGGGTCATTTGCCAACCCGTGCTGTATAACTAATAATGTTCGGTGCTCAACAAAATTAACGACCCTCTTAAAACCCAAACCCACCCGCCATTTAAAACGCGATTAAGACAATGTGTGGATTATATTGACTTCACCAGGTGTAACGGACAGAGCAGTGAGTATTACACACTATTTAACTCCCTCGCCGAATCAAACTCTCTGGGGGAAAACTAACTGAATTAACAGCTCCTCGCGTAGTTAGACTTAAGACCAGCGCGTCGGACAAGAATAACACCAAGAATAACATTTTCCGTCACTGTTCAAAACACAAAGTATAGGAAGAACTCAGCGGGTCGGTCGGGCAGCATCTGTCCCCTGATAGACCGAAGACATTTCAGGTCGGGACCCTTCTTCAGACCCTTTTTTCCCCGTCTAGGGGTTTGTTGCCGGCGGGAGCTCGCTCCTTCCTCCGCTCCGTCCACGAAACACCATCGGACGGTGCATTTGCAATCATTTTATTTTGGGAGAATGCTCATATTTTCCAGTGTCACCACTGTCCATTTAGTAAGTGCACGGGTTGTAGTTCAGGATAAACCTTCGCCGGGATACAACCGGACGCGTGTGGATGCATCGCTGTCTATTCATGTTTCAACTCTTCCTTCAAACAAGACATCGACGAATTACAACGTGGGGACCTTGTTTAAACAGCGCTCCTTTTTTTCCTCTATGGATCTGATCTTTTTTTTCTTTTTGGAAAAGGAGGGGGCGGGGGGGGGGGGGGGGAGGGGGAACGTGTCGAGGTGGAAGAGAAGGAGGGGGGAAGTTGGGAAAAAGAGAACTTCATTTCCTGGTTAATTTTGGCAAGATAGGTGACGTCAATGGCCAGGCGTCAGTGTGGCTGGGACTGCGACTCTTGTACGCGAGTTGGGTTGGGGGGGGGGGGGGGGTTACGTCCGAATGCTCCCCAGTACCCGGCACAAATGACCCAGGCCCACAACACAGCCGCGAAACTCGGTGCCAAAGACTAACCAAAAGTATGATTGCTTTGACAATCCGCACTCCATCCAACCTGTGAAATATAATTTGGAATAAATGCGGACAGCAAACAATCAAACTAAACCTCCCAGCCACATATTGCAAAATCTATAAATCATTAACGTGCTATTTTTTTTCCAACAGGACGGTTCGCCCTTTCCAATCAAGGGGGTTTATTTAGACGTGGGAAGGGAAGGGAAGGGGGAAGGAGGGGAGGGAGAGCCACAACATAAACACCATTGTCCCGGCCTCGAGTCCTTTAAGTGAATTGCCTCAAAAATGTTTTTTAAGAAATCTGATTTCATTACCTGCAAATTTGCTGCAAATTTGAATGTGTTTTTTTCTCTAACGGGGCGAGTGGGAGATTTGTTAAATGAACAAGTTGTAAATACGTTTATTGTGTGTTTTTTGTGTCTGGAGGCAGAGAACCAATGGTATTGTGGGGCTGAAGTCTCGGCGACGGCGACGGCGCTCCCATTGGCCGCTCGCAGTTATTAGTGATAGCGTCGCGCGTTTCATGTCTGTTGAACAGCGTTGAGCTAACTGGCGCCACCGGAGACATGCCATAGTTTCAGTAATACGAAAAGTCACTGAGGCTTTGCATTTCACCGCCACCCGCGACCTACACCCCCCTCGCTCCCTCCCCTCGCTCCCTCCCCTCCTGTTTGAGTTCAAAATAAATGGAACTCATCTGTTTAAAAACTAGTCATAGGTGACGTCTTATCTCTGCTACAACCCGGGAGTTGAGTGCGATCAACTATTTTTTTTAATGAAACTTGTAAGTAATCCATATTTTAAATATGTACATTGTTCCTTCGAACTTATTGAATGCAGATTAGTTCTGTCTCTTCTGTCCTCCTGCTCAGTTGTGGCTTCAGAATTTAACGTCAACTATTAACCGGCGGCTTTTTACAGGTGTAGACCGTAGACGGCGGGACAATCTTCTGTGGGGCACTCGCGGGACAAGAGGGAAGTTCGGTTTGTGCTGGCGTAACGCTGACCGCTTTTGGGGAAGAAATTCCAGGCCCCTCCATGGAAATCGCCACGGACCAGGCGCGTTGGGTTTCTCACCACGCCGTGTTGAATGGGCAGCACCCGGACAGTCACCACCCCAGCCTGTCCCACAACTACATGGAACCCACGCAGCTCCTGCCGCCCGATGAAGTCGACGTGTTCTTCAACCATCTGGATGGTCAGGGCAACCCGGTCTCCCCGTATTACAGCAGCTCCCCGCACGCCCGCGCCACCGTCTCCTACCGCCAGGCTCACGGTGAGTGCGGCCACCTCTACCCCCTCCGTCTCCCCTCTCCCCATTCTCTCCTCGTTCTCTCTTTTTGTTGCTCCCTCTCCGACTTCTAGACCCACGCACCGAGCGCGGACCTACTAGAACAGTGACGCCAGCACTATAGTCCTTTACACATTTCCCCCGCTAGAGTCATCCGTCCTCTGATCACTCCTCTCTACGTGCCCTCCCTCTCCCATTCCCCCTTCCTTTCTCCCCCCTCTCTCCCTCTACATTTCTCCCTCTACATTTCTCTCTCTGCCCCCTCTCCCCCTCACCTTTCCCTCTTTTTAACACCGAGGATGCACCGCGTCCGAAGGCGACAGCGCGACTTGTAACTGCTACACGAAACTGTCCACTTCCTCTTTATCGATTGCGTTTTTTTTTAAATGTTTTTTTTTGAAAAGGGAAGAAACGTGGACGGATTTTGTCAACCCCTCCACCCTTCCCCTCCCTCCCTCGCCCCTTTTTTTGCCGAAAAAAAAGTCGAAAAAACACACTGCTTCCCGGAAATGAAATCAAAACGTAGCTTTTTAATCTAGTTATTAATGCAGGATATCGCAGCGTGAGAGGTTAGAGCAGAGAGACCCCTCACCCTCTCTGCCTCCCCCTCCCCGGTTGGAAAGTTAGTTCACTTTGTTTCGGTCGTTTTGTTATGGGAAAGGAAGGGAATATTTATTCACTCGCCCCTCCACCCCACCTCTCCCCTTTTTATTTTGTTCTCGGCTGGCTACTTGTTGTTAAAAAGAAGAATGTCTCACAAATTATTTGCAGCGCGTCTGTCGGGGGGACAAGTTTGCGGGCCGCATCTTCTGCACAGCCCAACCATCTCGTGGCTTGATAGCGGCAAAGCTCTCTCGGCTCATCACCACCACCACCACCACCACAACGCCGCGGCCTGGGCAGTCAGCCCCTTCTCCAAAGGGCCACTCCACCCGGCCGGCCCGAGCGGCCTCAGCGTCTACTCCGGCGGCACCTCGGCCTCGAGTCTCTCGGCGGCGGCAGCGGCGGCAGCAGCGGCGGCCGGACACCCCAGTCCGCACCACCTCTTCACCTTCCCACCCACTCCTCCCAAGGACGTGTCTCCAGATCTGGGTGGTCACAATTCGGTGTCTCCGTCCAGCTCGGCGGCGGCGGCAGCGGCGGCGGCAAATGCAGCAGGTCGGCAAGATGATAAGGAATCCATTAAGTATCATGTATCTTTGGCAGAGAGTATGAAACTGGAATGTTCTAGAAGTTCTATGCCATCGCTCGGAACCAGCGCGACTTCCACCCACCACCCTATCCCTACTTACCCTTCCTATGTACACGGTGTTCACGAATGCAGCAACAGTCTCTTCCATCATAACGGGCTCCTGGCAGGCGCCTCCTCTAATTTCACACCTAAATCCAGGAGCAAAACACGCTCATGTGCCGGTAAGCATTTTAAATTAAAATTAAATAAAAACATTAAATCAAATTATATCTTAAAATAAACTTCGTTTCAAATATCCATCCCCACTGTCACGATTTAATCTCTATGTCTCTCTCTCTATGTCTCTCTCTCTCTCTCTCTCTCACACACACACACACACATCTTTCCAAATCCCAGCTATTAATAAACCCTTTTTTTTATTTTGGATTGCTGGAAATTAAATTGTTTTCCTTAAAACCAATTGTTTAGCGTTAACTTGGAAAGTTGTGCAGGCGAATGAGCCCAAACAGAGCCACTCTCTCCGAAAAAATACATTTGCTGTATTGTGTAGAAAAGCAACTGTCGATGCTGGTTTAAACCGAAGACCATTCGCTATATTTATGTTTGAAGAAGGGCTTATTGGGAAACAAGCAAAATGGGGTGTAGTTTAATAAATGTAGCATGTTTCTTGTTTTGAAAAGTGCCCCTCAAAAGTTAATACAAGGATTAATTAATTTTGAGAAATAACCGCTCTGTTATGGCGGTTCCCGGTCCTTAAAATCCTCGCTTGCGCGGCCCAGAACATATAGACTCGAGGGGATGTTTGCCGAGGGCAAGATGTTAAACAGCGGAGGAGTGAGTAAAGTGAATGCCCCACCGACCCCTTCTCTCACCACTGTTCTTGCGTCTTACTCGGGTAGCCCTGTTACTGTACCCGGCAGCGCCGATCTTAGCAGCCCTGATCCCTGCCGGAGTCACAAGCCTGACTTCCCCTCTCCCTCCCAACCTGATTGCGTGAACCCCGGAAAAAACACACTTCTCTCACAGGGCACACTTTTAAACGACACAATATCCACCGACTCGCGTCGTTGGCAGCAGGTTCCCCCCCAACTCGAGAGCCCACACAATTCTAGTAAATGTGTCGAAAAAATATGTTTTCTTGATTGATTTTTTTCACAAGACCAACACGTTCAGAACGTGTTTACTGAATGTTGCAAATGACTGCTAAATAGTAATTTATCCATTAAATCGTTTTGATGATGTTTTAATCCATGAACACATTAGAGAATAAGCGAAGTTGTGTTATTGTCGGGGGGACTGTTTTTACTATTGTTGCTTGTGGTATACAACAGGCGTTAACGTTCAATTACCAGCGCAGTCCATCTAATTGTGACTGCGCGTTCTCTGATGGGTGTTCACAACGCGCTGTGCAAAATATCTAATTTCACTTCACTTTCTCGTTCATACACTGGTCCATGTAGCGAGGAACATAGTGGTTAATTAAATTCAGTCCCAAATCAGCAAGACACATCTTGACAGTCGCGAGTTGAGCTGAAAAAAAATACCCAAACAAAAACCCTTTAAATTTAAAAAACATTTCCTGCTTGACTTGAGAGCATTGGGTAAAGTTTGGTGAGATTGGGAAGTTAAATCAAATAACATGATTTGACTGGATAGATAGCATGGAAACAAAAGCGTTTCACTATATCTCGGCACACGTGACAATAATAAGCCAATACCAATAATTTATTATGAAATTTAATTATTTTAATTCGACTACATTATGTTAAAAAAAAAACCCTCAAAGCTTCTAACAAGGAGCAGAATTGAGAACAGTTGTGTATGTCCAGCGCCGGTCAACCTCTAAGATACAATTTCACACAGAACTGAACCTTGTTATTGTAAACTACACGTAATATTGGGTCGGTGAAGGGATTGTGCGACTTCAATGCTGGATCAGGTTCTGTTTCCATAACATACTCATTGCGTTGGTTCCCGCAGCGTTTAACCGAATCGTGTTTTGTTCAGGGTTAGGGCCAGTAGACGGGACATGTACAGTGTTGTTTTGGGTCACCACTATGTCAGTCATTAATCTGCCCCGAACAATTTCAGATGAGTTGCAAGGGGGGGGAGAGCAGATTAATCCGGCGAAATAATGTGATCATTTTAACAAAAGTGATTCACAAGAAGTGACCCTCCCAGAGCGGCTAACGTCCCCGTGTTAAATAGATGCCTATTTTTTATGGGAATGTCACCAATCGCCGCCTATATTACTCACTCCCTCATTGCCTAAACATTCTTTTTGTTTTCGCGGCCCCAAAGGTTGCCCCCGATCTCAAATGGCGAGGTAGAATTTATAAGCGAAAAAATAAGTTAATGTAGGGACTGATACGCTGAGTTTTATGGTCGGGAGAGCAGGAACCAAGAATGCTTGAATTGGTTCCTGTTTGTCGAGGGTCGTTTTAACAGGAATTTGGAGTTTGTTGTTCATTATTATGTGGGTTATAGCCGGCATAATTCACCCCCTCCAAATAAATCAGAAAACTAACGCACTGGTTCCCGATGTCTCGCGCTTTGTAATTGCTCCGATATTTTATGTACAGTCAGAATGTCCATTTCGTCGCTTATTCTCCATGTCTGTCCGGTTTCAGAGGGCCGGGAGTGCGTTAATTGTGGCGCCACCTCCACTCCGCTCTGGAGGAGAGATGGGACGGGACATTACCTGTGCAACGCCTGTGGTCTTTACCATAAGATGAATGGCCAGAACAGACCCCTCATTAAACCCAAGAGAAGATTGGTAGGTTTCGCCGATGGTCGCGACCTGAGGGCTGGCGATTTCTATCGGGCCCAGTGAAATGATGTATTTGTGGGATTTGAGATAATGGGGCGTGTATGTGTGTGGGTGTGGGTGAGTGTGCGAGTGAGTGTGTGTGAGAGAGTGAGAAAGAGGGAGTGTGTGTGTGTGTGAGAGGGGGATGTGAGGTGCAAGAGATGTGATTATTTGTGTATTGCACCCATCCATGTGTGTGTGAGAGTGTGAGAAAGAGGGAGTGTGTGTGAGAGGGAGAGACAGAGAGAGTGGATGAAATGTGAGGTGCCAGTGCAGAAATGTTGTGAGCATATCGTGTGTGTTATGTCCATCCATGTGGAAATGTGTAAAAGGCAACATGCCTTTTTTGATAACATGTTTTGATAACATGTTGTCTCTGATACTGGTTTTGATCATAGTTGCAAAAGCGCCAAAGTACACGTTCAAATTCAAATACACCCGCAGAGATACGCAGCTGTGTGTGCATTGTGTACACGAGTTTATAATTAATATACACATGTCTGCATATTTGAGCATGTGTTTTGTATACCTACGAGCTATGTATTCATGTATGTGTGTGTGCGTTAATGTATACACATGCCCGTGTACGCGCGTGTGCGTGTGTGTATATTTGAATTTGAACGTGGGCACTGTGGTGGCATTTTGTAAAATTAAAATGCACACCAGAGACAACATGATTACAAAAACAGACCGCTGACGCTTTTTATACATTTCAACCTGAAACATGTCCCACAGTGATCACAAATAGAGAAAAATGTGTTAGGTATATTACAACTCCAGCATTGTTGTGTCTCTCTTATACAAATGTTACATAGTATTTATATCTACCGATGTAAATAGCTTTAGCCTATGTACCACCGATCAATTAAATTATATATATTTTTAAACAATTCCCCCTCCTCGATGTAGCTGGCGCGGGTTCGAAGGCAGCGACTCATTTTTATTCTTTTAAAAATAGAATTCGGTGCTAATTAATGAAGCCGAGGGTAAATGTTAAGTCCCACGGGAATAACAGAAATAAGAGAGCAATCTCTAGTATTTTTGTCGGCGTTTGTTAATGAACGGCAGACATTTAATCCAGGAAGGTGAAACCAAAAACGGAATTAATTGAATAATGTTGTTGTGAGCTGTTTGTTTTCTTTCAGTGTTAAACGCACAGTGCCTGCATTTATCCAGCGTCCTCAATGTGTGTGGATATATATTTTGTTAAAAGAAAAGAAAAACTGTTTTCTTTTGTGGTATTTGGCGATATTCTGCACTTTCGTTTGGGTGGTTTTAAATAGCCTTTATAAATACCGACAGCCGGATATCTGTTCGTTACAGATAAGGAACTGCGCACTTGCATGCAGTGGGCAGCGAGAACCAGGCGCTCGTTTCTATAGAGAGCAGTTTTGTCCCAAAATCCCAGTCCTAAACAGCGAGGGAGAAAAATGAGACTGTCTAAATGGGATATGTTTGTAGAGTCACACATACATGGAGTGTCTGCAATATAGTCAGCGTACAAATTATGTATATTTTAGTGTCGAAATTGGAGGGGGGGGGGTTATATAAAGTCCAACATCTTCTGAAAACGGCTGGTGTTGATGTTAACTACCAAACCATCACGGGGTTGCATTTACATGGGGGGATCGCATCTAAAAAATAAAAGCTGTTCTCTTTTCCTTGCCCTTTTGAAAAACGATTGTTAAACTTGCGAGAAACGCGGCTTGGATTTTGACCGCATTTTTCGCCCCCCTTTTAAAGCGTCCAGGGCCACACACACCTTGGTCCCGGGTAAACAGTCACCTTGAGATTTTTTTTGCAATTTGTTGCTGACAAAATTGCACGCACCGACCGCTCTCATTCGCCGCTCTTTACAATTCCCACCTCCTACCCCTGAGAATTGGGAACAATTTATCAGCCCATTTTTTATCACCGAGACAACGGCAGAAAAGTGTTGGTTTGTGTTCGCGAACGATGTCACTGCGGACCCGAGTCCCCGCAGCAAAGGTCCCGGTCCCGATTTCAGGAGCATTCTTCGGATTGAAGTGGGGTCAGAGCGCCAGGTCGGTGGGTCAAGGCTGAGTGAAATATTTTGTGTAAAGCCCCTCCCGCCTCCCATAGTGGCCAAGTTCCAACTAAATCTCCACCTTTTTATTCTACCTAGTCAGCAGCCCGGAGAGCGGGAACATCATGTGCTAACTGTCAGACCACAACCACAACTTTATGGCGGAGGAATGCCAACGGCGACCCGGTGTGTAACGCCTGTGGCCTCTACTTCAAACTACACAATGTAAGTCACCCTTCCTACCAAAGGCGCCACGCCATTTATTTCAGGGACTGTGGAAAAAAAAAAACGAGGAACAGTTTACAGCTTTCCACCCAGGGCCAAACGATCAGTCTTGGCTCCCTTGCATTCTGCTTGGTTTTGATGTGGAGAGGGCAATTTTGTCTGGATAAATATTCTTTGGAATTTATTTCTCGGGGATATGTTGGATTTGGCCACCTCTCCCACTTTGCAAACTATTTTAAAAATACACGATTCATGAGGCCGTTTGTTTAAACGTGCTGCTCTTCATCAATTATGAGTTTTAGGTTTATTATTGTCACATGTGCCCAGATACTGTGAGATGTTTTTAGAAACAAGGAATTGCAGGTGCTGGTTTACACAAAAAAAAAAGTGCTGGAGGTCAGGTAGCATCTCTGGAGAATGTGGATAGGTGAGGTAGGGACTTGTTTTGAGTTCTGAAACTTTTTATTTTTGCACCCATTTCATTGGAGAATTGTCCCAACCCCAAACGTCAGCCATCCATGTTCCCCTGAAATGCTGCCTGACCTGTAGAGTTACTCCAGCACGTTGTGAGAAGCTTTGTTTTGCACGCTATTCAACCAGATCAGACAATACTAGACATAAATACAATAAAGGTAAACTCAAGTACAATGGGTAGAGCAGAGGGGAAGATACAGAGTGCAGAATATAGTTCTCAGCATTGTAGCGCATCAGTTCCACAGACAAAGTCCAATGTTCCCAATGGGGTAGAGATGAATTGGACAGTACTCTAGCTTATGGAAGGACCGTTCAGAAGCCTGATAACAGGGGGAAGAAGCTGTTCCTGAGTGTGCGATTTCAAGATTCTGTACCTTTACATAGAACATAGAACAGTACTGGGAATGTCACCTGTCCATGTTCTCCAGAGATGCTGCCTGACCCGCTGAGTTACTCCAGCATATTGTGTCTTTTGCAACATCTGCAGCTCCTTGTGTCTACATTGAACAGTGCAGCAGAGGACCAGGCCCTTCGGCCCTAACATGGTGACAACTAATCTATTCCACCTGCACATGATCTATATCCCTCCATTCCCTGTATACCCATGTGTCAATCTAAAAACCTCTTAAACTCCACTCATGTATCTGCCCCCCTACCAATCCCAGCAGCATGTTCCAGGCACTCACCACCCTTTGTGCAAAAACAACATGCCCTGCACATCTCCTTTAAACTTTGTCCCTCTTACATTAAAGCTATGCCTTCTCATCTGCAAACTTTGACTGACTCTGATCTTTCATGGTCAAATCTAATTTATTTATTTGTTAATTGTGGAGTGGTTTAATTCAAATCTCTCACACACATAGGGGGTGTGGAGGACACCCTTAACATCAAACTGGGTGAAAATGCTCCCAGATCAACAAAAACTGAAGCAAAACACAAAGTGGTGGAGTAACTCAGCGGGACAGTCAGCATCTGTGGAGAACATGGCCAGGTTACGTTTTGGTTTTGGACTGATTCAGACTAATTCACTCTGAGGAAGGGTCCAGATTCGAATCGTCGCCTGTCCGTTTCCTCCACTGATGCTGCCTGACCCGCTGAGTTACTCCAGCGCTTTGTGTGTAACAAGATTCCAACATCTGCAGTCCCTTGTGTCTCAACAAAAACTGTCTAAATTAATCAAAAGTAGTACACTATAAAATGTAATTGTGTAACATCAATACAAAAAGGCACCTCCATTTGCTGACAACCTCTCTCTGGAATTATCAATATTTTAAAATTAAATGTAACCATATAATGTGGAAATCAATTTAAATATCCAGGTCTGTGAGTTCCAAAGTCATAGCAATACAGTGCTGATGCCTCACGGCGCCAGAGACATGGGTTCGATCCTGACCTCGGGTGCTGTCTGTGTGTGAAGTTTGCGTGTTCTCCCTGTGACCATGTGGGTTTCCTCCGGGTGCTCCAGTTTCCACCCACATCCCAAAGATGTTTGGGTTTGTAGGTCAATTGGCTTCTGTAAATTGCCCCAAGTGTGTAGGGGGTGGATGTGGGATAACAGTATTAGTTTGAACGAGTGATCGATGATCGGCGTGGACTCGGTGGGCCGAAGGGCCTGTTTCCATTCTTTTATCTCTGAATTCTAAACTTAAACGCTAAACAGCACAGAAACAGGCCCTTTGGCCCAGCATAACAATGCCCAATAGCTATACTAATCCCATTCCCCCCGCCCCACCCCATTTTCTCTCCACCTCCCCACCATCGATTCCATCTACACGTCACGCTGCCTTGGAAAAGCAGCCAACATAATGGACCACTCACACCCTGGTCAATCCATCTTCTCCCCTCACCTGTCGGGCAGAAGTTACAGAAGTTTATAAGTACGTACGATCTGTTTCAGAGACAGCTTCTTCCCTTCTGTATTTAGACTATTGAATGGTGCTCTTAAGCAAGAGCACAGTCCCGATCTTACAACCTACCTCTTTACGAATCTTGGACTTTTTCCTCTAACTATAACACTATATCCTGCAGCCTGGTATTTTTCTCTTTGCACTACATGTTATACTTATGGCTTGTTTGTACTTGATTGATTGGGGTGTGGGGGGTACAGTTGCTGCCTTACAGCACTAGAGGCCTGGGTTTGATCCTAACCTTGGATGCTGTCTATGTTGAGTTTGCACATTCTCCTTGTGATCGCGTGTGTTTCCTCCGGGTGCTCCAGTTTCCTCCCACACTCCAAAGACGGACAGGTTTGTAGAGTATTGGCTTCTGTAAATTGTAAATTGTCCCTAGTGTGTAAGATAGTGCAAGTGTACGGGGTGATCGCTGGTTGGCATGGACTCGGTGGGGCTAAAGGGCCAATTTCCACGCTGTATATCTAAAGTAAAGTCTGTCATGTATGGGATGTTTTGACTGGATAGCATGCAGACAATATTTTTCACTGTATCTCAGTACATGTGACAATAATAAACCAATACCAAACTTCCAGAGGTTTGTCGACACCATCAATTTCATGATGATTGGATATCTCTTAAATTCCCCATGACTATCTGCCTCCCCCACCCCCTCTGGCAATGTGCTTCCCAGTCTAAATACCGCCCAATGGAACAAAAAGCCTTCTGTGCCTCTTAATCTTTACCCTACATCTATGAGCTCCAGCATTAGACATCTCTGCTGTAGGTAAACATTTCTTAATGTCTATCCTATCTATGTGTCTCATAAATTTTAATGCCTCATCAAATCCTTCCCCTCGTCATTCAATATCCATGTTCTCATCGTTTCCTTAAGTTTGTAACTCCCTTTCTCCCTCTGTGTCCTGTAATGTGTATACGATCCCTTGGAAGAGCAGCATTTAATCCCCATCTCTGATTGCCTTTGGAGAGATGGGAAGAGCCATTGCAGTGTGTGTGGGGAAGGTGCCTCCACACACTCCCAGGTTTAGTTTAGAGATACAGCGTGGAAATAGGCCCTTCGGACCACCGAGTCATCTCACACCAGCGATCCCTGCAAATGAACACTAGGGACAATTTACGATTTTTACCAAAGCCAATTAACTTACAAACCTGTACATCTTTGGAATGTGGAAAAAAAACCAGAGCACCCGGAGAAAACCCACGCAGGTTATGGGGAGAAGGTACAATCTCTGTACCGGCAGCGTCCGTGGTCAGGATCGAACCTGGGTCTCGTGCGCTGTAAAGCAGCAACTGTACCACTGTGCCGCCCCAATCAATCAAGTACAACCAAGCCATAAGTACACCAAGTAGTGCTAAGAGAAAAATACCAGTGTGCAGGATATAGTGTTACAGAGTTATAGCTACAGAGAGAAAGTCCAAGGTTCTGGGATGGCGCATCTCTAGGTCACTATGATGGGCAACCTGGAGTGGAACTTCACGTAGTGGCAGGGTCAAAAGAGATGTTTGGAATTTGGATCAACAACAACGCTGGCATAACTCAATGGACAAGCAGCATCTGTGGAGGCAAAATGTATACAGAGACATTTTTAGTTTTGATTAGTTTAGTTTATTACGTGTACTGAGGAACAGTGAAAAACTCTTTTGTTGCATGCTATCCATTCAAAGGAAAGACTACATGAGTGTCAATCGAGCTGTCAACAATGTACAGATACAGGATAAAGGGAAAAACGTTTAGTGCAAGATAAAGTCCCGTAAAGTCTGATTAAAGATAAAGGGTCTCCAATGCGGTAGATGGTAGCTCAGGACCACTCTCTAGTAGTTGATGGGATTTCTCTTGCCTGATAACAGCTGCGAAGGAACTGCCCCTGAATCTGGAGGTGTGCGTTTTTACACTTCTGTACTTGTTGCCTGATGGGAGAGGGGAGATGAAGGAGTGTCTGGGGTGAGACTGGTCCTTGATAATGCTGGTGGTCTTGCCAGGGCAGCGTGAAGTGTAGATGGAACCAATGGAAGGGAGGTTGTTGGCACGAGGGTCTGGGCTGCGTGCAATTTCTTACGGTCTTAGATGGAGGTGTTTCTGAACCATACTATGCTGCATCCCGATAAAATGCTTTCTACGGCGCATCTGTAGAAGTTGGTGAGGTTTTAGTTGCATGCTAATCAGTCAGCGGAAAGACAATATGTGATTAGTTACAATCAAGCTATCCACAGTGTACAAATACATGATAAAGGGAATAACATGTATACTAGTGGTATGAATATTGATTTTTCTCACCAGATAGCCCCTGCATTTCCTCTCTCTATCCCTCCCCGATCCAAGTCGCACTAGCTTCTCATTTTCATCCTACAAACAGCTTACAATGGCCTGTTTCCTTAATCTTTGATACTTTTTTGTATATCTTTCGTTCATTGTTCTTTATCTCTCCACATCACCGTCTATATCTCTCATTTCCCTTATCCCTGACCAGTCTGAAGAAGGGTCGCAACCCGGAACGTCACCCATTCCTTCTCTCCAGAGATGCTGCCTGTCCCGCTGAGTTACTCCAGCTTATCTTCGGTTTAAACCAACATCTGCAGTTCCTTCTTACACATAACGCGAATACTGTTTTGTGCAAGATAAAATCCAGTAAAGTCCAATCAAAGATACCGTGGATCTGCGATGAGGTAGATAGTAGATCAGGACTGCTCTCTAATTGTTGGTAGGATGGTTCAGTTTCTCTGTAGCTGTAATGTTATATTCTTCACTTTGTTTATTTTCTCTTTTGCACGACCTGTTGTACACATGTATAGTATAATTTGCCTGGAGAACATGCAAAACTGTTCACTGTATCACGTTACACATTACAATAATAAATCAATACTGATATTCAGCCAAATGTAAAATCATGCAAGTTGGGAGGTCAGACGCTTGTCGGACATTTGAATAGAAGGGATGTTAAGAGTGTTGGTGTACAGAGTGACCCTGGGTGCGCATCCTTTGCTACCTTAGGAGTGGCAACACAGGTAGATACAGTAGTAAAGAAGGAGAGGGATAGTGCAATTCTTTGTTTCTACATTTTGACTGATCCACTGTGAAATATCCTCAAGGTATGCCTACGTTCAGTGGCGGACTGGCCAGGGTGTCAGCTTGCCCGATGGCAAGTGGGCCCCCTTTGTCGCCTGTCAACCACTATTTTTAGACCCAGTCCGCCACTGCCTACGTTGAAGAAGTTTTCCTCCTCTCTCTGACAGGAGTTCTGTGAGACCCTCTCTCTCACTGCTCCCCCTCTATGATACTATTGCTCTCCTGCTCTTCAACCTTTTTACCCACTAGGTTTTCTTTTACCCCTCCTCTCATCCAACTCTTCCCACCCCCCCCCCCCCCCCCCCCCCCGCCAACCCCATACAGTCGATCTGAAAAAGGGTCCCGACCTGAAACGTCACCTATCCATATTCTCCAGGGATGCTGCCTGATACACTGGGTTACTCCAACACTTTGTGCTTGTACTGTTCCATGAATGAGCTGAAGGACCTCTTTTTTCAGTGATACAGCGTGGAAAGTAGCCCTTTGGCCCACCGAGTCCGCTCCAACCAGCGGTCACCCCGATCACTAGCGCTATCTTATACACTAAGGACGATTTACAATTTTTACCGAAGCCCATTAACCGACAAGCCCGCACGTCTGTAGAATGTGGGAGGAAACCAGAGCACCCGGAGCAAACCCACGTGGTCACAGGGAGAATGTACAAACTCCGTACAGACAGCACCCATAGTCAGGATCGAACCAGGGTCTCTGATGCGGCACAACAGCAACTCTACCGCTGTGCCACCGTGCCCACCCCTCCCCTTCTTGTGTGGCTGTAAATAAGACCAATATCATCTCTTACTTTGCTACAGCTAATAAATCTATTGTACCCTTTATCTGTACACTGTGGACAGCTTGATTGTAATCATGTCTAGACTTTACTTTGGCTGGATAACACGATAACTAAAGGCTTTTCATTCTATCTCGGTACATGTGACAATAATAAACTAAGCTAAACAACAATAGTTTGGCTCGGTGATCGTTTGGCTGAACACTTACGCTCAGTCCGTCCACCATGGCAGACGGGATCTCCCGGTTGCCAACCCTTTCAACTCTCCCATCCTATTCCCACACTGATCTTTCCATCCTGGGCCTCCTCCACAGCCAGAGTGAGGGTACATGCAAACTGGAGGAACAGCACCTTATATTCCGCTCGGGCAGCTTACAACCCAGCAGTATGAATGTTGAATTCTCTCATTTTAAGTAACTTCATCTTACACTCCCCTCTTCCTCCCTCCTTGCTCCTTCTGAAGAAGGGTTTCGGCCCGAAACGTTGCCTATTTCCTTCGATCCATAGATGCTGCCGCACCCGCTGAGTTTCTCCAGCACTTTTGTCTACCTTCGATTTTCCAGCATCTGCAGTTCCTTCTTAAACTCCTTGCTCCTTCCCCCTTCTTGAGTCATTTTACCAGTTCCACAGTTCTCCACATTGTTTCCTTTGAGATCATATCTTCCCTCTGGCAGCACGGTGGCGCAGTGGTAGAGTTGCTGCCTTAAAGCGGCAGAGACCCTGGCTTGATCCTGACCACGGGTGCTGTCTGTACGAGTTTGTACGTTCGCCCTGTAACCATGTGGGGTTCCCCTGGGTGCTCCGGTTTCCTCCCACATCCCAAAAATGCATGGGCTTGTAGGTTATTTGGCTTCGGTAAATTGCCCCTAGTGTGTAGGATAGAACTAGTAGATGGGATGAGTGATGTTCGGCATGAACTCGATGGGCTGAAGGGCCTTTTTCCACGCTGTATCTCTAAACTAAACTAAACTAGACCAAGCCAACAATGCACACTAACAGTATCCTACACACACGAGGGACAATTTACAATTGTACCAAGTCAATCAGTCTATAAGCCTGTACATCTTTGGATTGTGGGGAGGAAACTGATAGGTCCCGGAGAAAACCCATGCAGGTCACGGGGAGAATGTACAAACTCCGTACAGACAGCACCCGTAGTCAGGATCGAACCTGTGTCTCCGGTGCTGTGAGGCACGACTCTCCTGCTGCACCACCGTGCTGATTCAAGCACTTTGCAACTATCTCCAGAGATGCTGGCTGACCCTCTTAAGTTACTCCATCACTTTTTGTCGTATCTTAAACTAAACAATTTTTTTTTTCTTCTTGCTTTGCTTGTGGACTTTAGGTCAATCGGCCCTTGACCATGAAGAAGGAGGGGATTCAGACACGCAACCGCAAAATGTCGAGCAAGTCGAAAAAGAGCAAGAGGATATCGGATGGTTTTGAGGAATTGTCCAAGTGCATGCAAGACAAGGCGTCCTCCTTCAGCCTGGCGGGTCACATGCAGCACATGGGGCACCACCTGCAATCCTTCAGCCACCCAGGCCACATGTTGCCCACTCCCACCCCCATCCACCCCTCGTCCAGTCTCTCATTCGGGCACCCTCACCCCTCCAGCATGGTGACTGCCATGGGCTAGAAGCAGCCACATGCCCCTCGGGCAACGAGGAGAAGAGGACGGGAGAGAAGCATTGGATGAGAAGAAGGAGTAGTTATTATTTTGTTGGCCACGACCTTTTACCCAAAGCGTGGGAGTCGCAGGGTTGCATGTGGCTCCCCTGTGGACCTCACGGGAGGCAAGACCTGCGCTGACCCCAACAGCATTTTATCGCCTGCCACATGAAAGCACCCAGGGGTCGCCAGTCGCTTGGTTCGGACTGGAGGACACGGGGAGGAGCGGCACCAGGATCTCGTTAAACGACTTTTGTTCTTGCTGTTGATGTGAATATTGTAAATCAGAGAATCTGGGATAAATGGATTGCAAAAACCTGATAGCTTATGCTGGATTTCTTTTCTTACTTTCATTTAAAAAAAACACACAAAAAAAAAAGATTAAGCGAAGCCACTTAACTTTGAAGTTGTATTTCTTTTCATTTGAATTCTTTTAATTATTTCATGTTGTGCAGATATTTTATCTCATTTTACGGGAAGGTTTTTTGTGCTGACTCTGGGCTTTTGTTATTGGGGCTGGGGGCAAGATTAAAGGGAAGATAGATTGTTGTTTCTTGCATGGTTAGGGTAGCGTGGTGAATGATTGTTGGCTTCAGTCACTGGTTTGTATTCGGTTAACAGACGATTGGGGAACTGAGGGACGCTAGTTACTAGGATAACTCAATCCCAACGCCACCTCCCTTACCCCCTCAAGAGTCAAGAGTATTAAATTGTCATATGTACTGACAAAGGAACAATGAAATTCTTACTTGCAGCAGCATGATAGGCCTGTATACAATACACACATAATATATAATAAAAAATCAATAAATTAATAACCACAATATTAGTGCAAAAAACTGAAGTCTGTAGTGCAACCAAAGACACAGTCCATAGAAGATCGCAGTTGCTGAGGTTAGTGTTGTGCAGTGTTCAAGAGCTGGGAAGAAGCTGTTCTTGAACCTGGAGGTCACGGTTTTCAGGCTCCTGTACCTTCTTCCCGATTGTAGCAGCGAGATGAGAGTGTGGCCAGGGTGGTGTGGGTCTCTGATGATGCTGGCTGTCTTTTTGAGGCAGCGCTTCCTGTAGATCCCTTCGATGGTGGGGAGGTCAGTACCTGTGATGGACCGGGCAGTGTCCACTGCTCTCTGTAGTCTCCTTCGTTCCTGTACACTCGAGTTACTGAACCAGGCCGTGATGCAACCAGTCAGTGTGTTCTCCACCGGTTGAAGTTTGAAGTATTTAACAACATACTGAATCTTCTCAATATTCTAAGGAAGTATGGGTGTCTTTTGGTAGCAAAGGGAGAGTGTGAGAGAGACTAGCCACACTTCCCTGGTGTTCTGCGACTCTGGGAGAGCCATTGGAAGGGATTATGTCCAAATGAAGCACTCCCCTTCATCTCAATAGCCAGCTGCTCTATATTTGTGTGTTTGGCTGAGGCTTGTGAATTGGAAGAGATGTGGGTGACTGGACGTCTGTTGGGGAGAATCCCAGGAGGAATTAGATTCTTTAGGAAAAGACGGGAAAAGGGAGCAGAGTGGGATGGAGGAGGGGGTCGGGGGGGTGGGGGAGGAGATGGAGACAGAGCCTGCGATTTAACAGTTTTCACTGTTGGAAAGAAGACAAATCCACGAGCAAAAGAGGTTTCAATGTAGATAATAAACTGTTGTACATTTTTATTGATTATTTACGGGCAAGTAGATAAATATTCAAAATGTTTTCTTTCCAGATCTCACTTTAATTTAAAAAGCAAATTGTTCCTTCTCTCAGTTTAAAAGAGACATCCTAGCTTTAAATCAATATTTTCACCAGTGATCAACTACCCAAGAACAAGGGTGCTGTAAAGTAACACATTTCATCTCTAGTACTATGCTTTGTAATGTCGCTATTTTTTTTTAAGCATAACACCATAACTAGTAGCAAGAAAGTGTCATTAAATCAACAACAATTATCCCTAGCACCAGAAATGTGAATACATTTGACCAAACTATTTCAAAGGAGCATAGCACAGTAAAATGGGGCAGTAGGTAGAGCAGCTGCCTCACATCGCCAGAAACCTAGGTTTGATCCTGACCTCGGGTGCTGGCTGCGTGTGGGGTTTGCACGTTCTCCCTGTAACCTCATGGGTTTCCTCCAGGTGCTCCGGTTTCCTCCCACATCCCAAAGACATGTGGGTTTGTAGGTTAATTGGCCCTCTGTAAATTGCCCCCTAGTGTGTAGAGAGTGGATGAGAAAGTGGGATAACATAGAACTAGTGTGAACGGGGTGATCGATGGTCAGCGTGGACCCGTTTCTGTGTTGTATCTTTCAAATAAGTGATAATGTTGTCCCAGAGACCAGGAGGAGAGCATGTCAAGATGAAAGAGTTATTTCAAGGCTTGCTTTGAACGGAGTGTTTGACAGTGGCCAGATGGGTTTGATTTCTGTACGACGGTAAAAACAATGTGACATGTAGATTATATTTTGTTATGTGTATCCCAGGGGCATACAAGAGATGGGTACATCTCAGTCAAGATTTAGTTTTACAAAATGTGTCCCTTTCTTCCTCCAATCTCACCCCGCCCAACACATTCTGCACATAAAAGGAGCTCAATTTAACACAGGACCGGGCAGAGTTCATTCCCATAGCTGTGCTTGGTTTAGGTAGAAACAAGGAACCACAGATGCTGGTTTACAAAAAACGCCTTTCATAAACTGGTTCACAACAGCTTTTAGGTGTTTGGGAGAGGGATGAAGATTTAGTTATGCGTTGGTGCCTTGTGGGGAAAGGATTGTTGGGAGGAAAGTGGAGGGAGAGTTGGAAATAAGCTCACAAAGGTTGTAATCAAGGGCCACCGTTTATTTGTTACCTTTGAATGCCGAATTACAAAAACATAACCAGGTGTGGTGTGAGATCCCAATATTATTGCATTGACTGTACCAACAATGACTCTTTAGTTAATACGTTTTACTCTGAAAAGCAGCGGGCCTGTCCCGACATCAGAGCACATTGTGTTGGACTGTGTTTAATACAGGGGGAGCGTTTGATAAAATAATCCATTATCAAACCTTCGGTAGAACTGTAGAGCAAAATGGAGGAGGGAAGTTATCTTTTATCTTCGAAAGGTAGCAGCATAATTTTATTTTTCCTTTTCATAAATCTGGTGATTAAGAAACGGACCGAACAGCCATATTAAAACTCTTGATTATAAATTAGTCCCAGACTTGGCATATATCACTGCACTTTGTACAGCTTCTATATAATATCAAAGGGCAGGGAGAGAGGGGGCAATTATTGTCACTTGAGACTCAATTTTATTTTTTACCAATTTTTAATTTTCTTGCCGAATGATTTGGAACCCGACATGTACGTGCTTTTCAATAATGGTACAGTGAATAATGATTTGAAATTAAGCCGGATTTTCATGTGGAAAAGAAAAAAAATGGGAGAGTTATTGACAAAAATATTTTTAAAGAAAAAAAATGCAAAAAAAATATTAGTAAGAGGACAAAGTGCAATATATGGTCACTCACTGCATTATAGTTGTTGACAGTGAGTCTTTTTTTAAATTATTTTTTATCTATCTTCATAAGCAGAATTTGGTCTCTTGCAGTATTTACATTATCTTCTTTGTTTTATTTTTTTGTTTGTAGATTAAGTTATTGTTTAAATATGTACAACATGTTCATACAATTATCTGTATAAATGTGTATGTTAACTGCATTATTCCTCATGAGCATTGCTAAAATTAATAAAAAAGATGTTAAAAAAAATCTGCCTTTGAAACTAATATTTGTTTATCGCGATTCTTTTCTGTGAGGGAGCTTTACCAAAAGTTCTATGCTCGGCACAGTGGTGCAGTGGGTAGAGCTGCTACCTCACCAGGTTCAACTATGGGTGCTACCTGTGTGTGGAGTTTGCACGTCCCCTTCTGTGACCACGTGGGTTTTCTCCGGGTGTTCCGGTTTTCTCCCACATCAAAAGACGTGCGGGTTTGTAGGTTAATTGGCTTCTGTAAATTGCCCTTAGTGTGTGGGGGATGGATGAGAAAGTGAGATAACAAAACTCGGAATGGTACCATTCGGCGCCGCCGTTTCAACACCGCCGTTTCGCCTTTTCAGGGTGTTAGGGTTAGGGTTAGGGTTTCTGGGTGTTAGGGTTTCGGGGTGTTAGGGTTAGGGTTTCGGGGTGTTAGGGTTAGGGTTTCGGGGTGTTAGGGTTAGGTTTCGGGGTGTTAGGGTTAGGGTCAGGGTTAGGGTTCTGATGAGTACAGATATTATAATCGGAGGCGCCGATAAGTACCCGACCCAACAAAACTAATGTGAACGGGTGACCAATGGTCGATGTGAACTCGGGAGTGCCGAAGGGCCTGTTTCCATGCTGTATCTCAAATCTCAACTAAGCTAAACTACTAAGGGCCAAATGCAGACAAATGAGTCTAGCTCAGTATGCAAATTTGGTCGGCATGGAGCAGGTGGGCCGAAGGGTCTGTTTCCGCGCCGTACAGCTGTGTGACCCTCGGACTCTCACCTTAATTGCCCACTTAATTCTGCTTTCACTGGAAGTGAGGGGGAAGCTGTTTCTTTATTTGGGTTCCCTTTCATTAGGCTGAGGCAGGCTTGAGCAGTTTATTTCCATTAAAAGAGGAACTGGCGAGAGAATTGCACCACGCAATATTTGCACTGAGTTCCAAAACAGTTAGAGAGTTTGTCTTTGCACAATGCTTTCTACGATCCCAGGACACCACGTGCACAGAATCATTGAGTTATACAGCACAGAAACGTGCCCTTCGGTCCAACTCATCCATGCCAACCTAGATGCACCATCTGTACTAGTCACATTTACTTGCATTTGGCCCATATCCCTCTAAACTGCTCCTATCCATGTGCCAGACCAAATGTCTGTTAAATGTTGTTATAGTACCTGTCTCAACTACCTCCTCTGAAAGCTCGTTCCTCATACACATCAATTGTGTGAAAATGTTACCCCTCAGGTTCCTATTAAATGTCTCGCCTTTCACAAACCAATGTCCTCTGGTTTTTGGGTCCCCTACCCTGGGGAAAAGACTCTGTGCAACCACCGCATCTGTTGTCCCAATTTTCATCCCTGTCATTTCCCTCTTCCCCGTCGGGCAGAAGATACAACAGCTTGAAAGCACGTACCACCAGATTCAGGAACAGCTTCTTCTCCACTGTTAGCACACTACTGAACCATCCTTCCATGTTAGGGTGTAGTCCTGATCTTCCAACTAACCTCATTAAAGATCTTGCACTTTTTTATCTGTATCTATCTCTAACACTATAAACTGTATTCTGCACTCTGGCATTTTTCTCTCTGCACTACCTTTTGTTCTTGAGTATGGCTTGATTGTACTCGTGGGCGGCACAGTGGTGCAGCAGTAGAGCTGCTGCCACACAGCGCCAGAGACCCCGGTTCAATCCTGGCTACGGGAGCTGTCTGTATGGAGTTTGTACATTCTGTGACAGCATGGGTTTTCTCCAGGTGCTCCAGGTTTTCTCCAGTTTCCTCTCGTGCTCCAAAGACGTGCAGGTTTGTAGGTTATTTGGCTTCTGTAAAATTGTAAATTGTCCTTAGTGTGTAGGATAGTGCTACTGTTCGGGGTGATCGCTGGTTGGTGCAGACTCGGTGGGCCTTAAGGTCTGTTTCTGTGCTGTATCTAAAGTCTAAAGCGCAGTATGATTTGATTTACCTGGCTAACACACACCCATTTTTTTAACTCTATCATGAGAATAATAAACAAATATCATGGCCGCTATTTCAATTAAGAAATAGTCATTGATGCAGCACAGAAACAGCACCGACATTGGTCAGCATTGAGTCCATGCTGACCAATTCACACACATGTTAATTTCCTCTTTGTACACGCGCCAGATTCGCAACCGTTCCCCCCAACACTCTACCCCTCACCCACACACAATGATGAAAACTCGCAGCGGCTTGTTAACCCACCAACCCGCACGTCTTTGGGATGTGGGAGGAAAATGGAGCACCCGAAGGAAACACACGCAGTCACAGGGAGAACGTGCAAACTCCACACACAGATAGACAGACAGACAGCACCTGAGGTCGGGATTGAACCCAGGCCTCTAGCTCTGTGAGGCAGCCACTCTACCTGCTGCACAACTGTGCGCTGCCCTGCAGAAGGGCAGGAGAGAGGGGACATCCTGGCCCTGCAGGGAATATGAGAAGTAAAGTAGTTGGACTCCAACTACTCCAACCTCCTGACTCCAACCGCCTGACCTCCAACTCTCTCAGACTGCTGGAAAGGTTATAGAATGAAAAGGAACCCCACTTCCCCTTCACTGTCTCACAAGCTGAACTTTAGCCGACTGTGATTTGAACTGCAGAAACCGGAAGTTAATAACCAGCAGGAAATAGTTATCATGTTATCATCATAAATAGTTATTGTCCCTTCCCCCGCTAACCTCCCACCCTCTCCCCGAAAATAAATCGCTGCCTGCCCCTTCAAAATCGCCTTTATTGAAGCATTGCATTGCAACATTAGATGTTCTTCAAACGGTTCCAAGATTGGGGACATTTGGTAGCTTGTTCCTGGTGTCTGGTGGCTGTGGTTTGGCGTGTGGTGAAGTGGATGGGATGCGAGTGGCAGATATCTGCTCTGTAGCAAATCCACCAAGCCGAAGAATCGCAAACCAACACATTGCCGTCCAATTGTTTCCTATGCAAGCGTTATAAATAGCGGCGGATCGTAAGCACAAATAATATTTCCTGAATATGGCCTGTAATGGCTTAACAATCAGCACAATTGATGCTGAAAGATAACGTTTTATTTCCGCTGCTTGAGTCATTTTGTGCAGCTTTGTAGGCATCGGCAGGGCTGAATGACAATCGTATTTAAGTACGGTATGCTACTCTATTTGGTTCATCAGTCATAGTGTCAGGCTGCGTAGAAACGGGCCCTTCAGCCCACCTCAACCATGCCGATCAAGATGCACTATCTAAGCAAGTCCCATTTGGCCGATATCCCTCTCGGCCTTTCCTATCCATGTACCTGTCCAAGTGTCTGTAAATATTGTTATACTGCACGTGTGGGTTTCCTCTGGGTGCTCCGGTCTCCTCCCACATCCAAATGCTGCCTTAACTACCTCTCTGGCACACCACGTGCTGGAGTAACTCATCGGGTCAGGCAGCATCTCCGGAGATTATGGGTAGATGACGTTTCGGATCGGGTCCCTTCTACAGACATTAAAAGCCAGAGTCTGCAGTTCCCTGTTTCTACCTCCTCTGGCAGCACGTTCCATGTACCCACCACCCAAGGCCATCTCTGTGGGATCTATCAATAAGATCTGTCGTAGCAAAACACAAACTGCTGGAGGAAGTCAGTGGGCCAGGCAGCATCTGTGAAGAGAATGGACAGATGATGTTTCATGTCCAGTCCCTTCTTCGGCTTCGTAAACACAGTAACACTTAGATATTATATATGAATCAATTATACTATAAACTAATAATCCGTAATACAAGGTAACCAGACCACCATAATGCAAAACTGAAGTCTGTAGTTTAATGAAACCAGTCCATGTACATCATAGTTACTGAGGCAGGATTGAGGTTAGTGTTGTGTACTGTTCAAGAGCCTGATGGTTGTTGGGAGAAAGCTGCTCTGAAACCTCTTCTCTCCAAACCAGAAACTCTTCACGAGGAGGCTTGAGGCTCACTCGAAAACTCCCCGGGTTCCATCCCAACCTCTGGTGCTGTCTTGGTGAGGACTGAACCTTCTCCCTGAGATGGTGTGGGTTTTTCTAGGGTGTCATAGAGTCATGTAGACATACAGCACGGAAACAGGCACTTTGGCCCAACTCGTCCATGCCAACCAAGATGCCCCATTGCCTTCCGGTCGCGAGGGGGGCCCCCGGTGGGGGTTCCTCTAAGCAGGGATTCTCCCCCTTTATATTGGGGACCTGGGGTGGAGAGTATAGCACCGAGGTGTTCCCTGCAACCTGTTTCTCTCGCGGTTCACAGACACGCCAGTCCCCTGCCACTTTTGCGGGCTGGAAGAGTCTGTGTACCATGTGTATATGGAGTGCGTGAGGCTGCAGCCCCTGTTCCAATACCTAAAGGGGCTGCTCCTTGCCTTCTGGCTGCACTTCACACCCACCATCCTCATCTTTGGACACCCTGTGCGTAGGGGAGAAGGTCGGGCTGAAGATGTCCTGGTTGGGTTGCTCCTGGGCCTGGCCAAGCTGGCCATCCGCGAGTCACGGCGCCAGGCTGTGGAGGGCTCTACCCCAGCCGGCTGCTTGGCCCTTTTCCGGGGTTACGTCCGTGCCGGGGTGGGGTTAGAAAGGGAATACGCCCTGTCCACCGGCACCCTGAGTGAATTCCGGGACCACTGGGCTCCGCAGGATGTTGAATGTATCCTCAATAAGGATTGTAACATAGTTGTATTGTAGTTTATTATTGTATTATGGTGGTGGGTTCTGGCTTGTTTTATTGTCGTGTCAATATTATTTTTTAATAATTGAATACATTTTTTGATTGAAAAAAACAGATGCCCCATTTAAGCGAGTCCCATTTAGACTTTACTTAGACTTTAGAAATGCAGCGCGGAAACAGGCCCTTCGACCTACTGGGCCCGCGCCAATCAGCGAGCACCCCATACACTAACACTATCCTACACACATGGGCCAATTTACAGAGGAAAATGGTCCTCTGAAAAAGGTCCAGCAGAGACTGCACTTCCTGAGGGTGCTCAGGAAGAATAACATCACTCAGAGACTGCTGCTGTCCTTTTATCGGTGCTCCATTGAGAGCATCCTAACATACTGTGTATGCGTATGGTACACCAGCTGCACAGCGGCTCAGAGGAAAGCGCTCCAGAGGGCCATTGACAACGCCCAGAGGATTGTCGGCTGCCCTCTCCTTACCTTGGAGGACTTACACAGTTCCCGCTGCATCAAAAAATCCCAGAGTATTATAAAGGACATTTCCCACCCCGGACACTCCCTGTTTGAACTGTTGCCGTCAGGCAGACGGTACAGATCTGCAAGGACAAGGACAAACAGACTTAAAAACAGTTTTTACCCCACTGCTATAAAGGCACTAAATGTAGCCGCCAAGGAACGCAGGGGCGATACATACTAAGGGACTGTGGTACACTGTGAAATCAACAGAAGGATGTAGGGTTGGGTGTTTATGCGTGCTATTTTCATGATATTTATTTTAATTGTTTATCTTTTTTTAATATTTTACCTTGTATGTATCGTTAGCTTTTAGAAATGTTTGAATGGTGCACTGACTGGCTGACATTTTTACATTTTGTTGTACATGGTTCATGTTACAAGGACAATAAAGAAACTATTCTATTCTATTCTAATTAACCAACAAACCTGTACAACTTTGGAATGCGGGAGGAAACTGGAGAATATGGAGAAAACCCACATGGTCACAGGGAAAACATACAAACGCCGCACAGGTAGCACCTGAGGCCAGGATCAAACCTGGGTCTCTGGTACTGTAAGGCAGCAACCCTGTGTAGGAATTGAATGGAATTGAATGACAATTGGCAGGCACAGCAGATGCTGGTTTACACCGAAGATTGAAACAAAATAGTAACTCAGCGGGTCAGGCAGCAGAGAAAAGAAAAAGGTGACGTTACCTCTGGTACCATGTGCTTGTGTCAATTCTCAGTTACATCTGGGCCAGATGTTCAGCAGGGGGCATGGGTGTCTCCAATCGAGTTTACAAGCTGCTCTAATTGACTAACGTGATCAGCACACGTTCAGACACGGTGATGACACAGGATTTGATGAGCACATGGGATCAAATCTACGGCACTGATCAAATTGAGGGGAAGGTCGCACAAGATTGAAATGCAAGTCAAACTCATCCATCATCAGCTCAGCACAGTGGCACAGTGGGTAGAGCCACCACCTCACAGCGCCAGAGTCCCGGGTTTGATCCTCGGCTTGTACTCGCTAGAATTTAGAAGATTGAGGGGGGATCTTATAGAAACTTACAAAATTCTTAAGGGGTTGGACAGGCTAGATGCAGGAAGATTGTTCCCGATGTTGGGGAAGTCCAGAACAAGGGGTCACAGTTTAAGGATAACGGGAAAATCTTTTAGGACCCAGATGAGAAAAACATTTTTCACACAGAGAGTGGTGAATCTCTGGAATTCTCTGCCACAGAAGGTAGTTGAGGCCAGTTCATTGGCTATATTTAAGAGGGAGTTAGATGTGGCCCTTGTGGCTAAAGGGATCAGGGGATATGGAGAGAAGGCAGGTACAGGATACTGAGTTGGATGATCAGCCATGATCATATTGAATGGTGGTGCAGGCTCGAAGGGCCGAATGGCCTACTCCTGCACCTATTTTCTATGTTTCTATGTTTCTATCCCAACCTTGGGTGTCTGTGTGTGTGGAGTTTGTATGTCCTCCCTGTGACTGTTTGGGTTTCCTCCCACATCCCAAAGACGTGTGTGTTTATAGACTTTGTAAATGGCGTGAAGATCTGGTGACTCTTGTATACTGTATCAGTGGACTATTTCTATACACTTTGTATTTAATCGGGGCTTGTGTCTGCGTGTAGTAACTGAACTGTACGCAACAAAGAGAATTTCTCGATACCTCGGTACATGTTTCTGTGCACAGCTCGATTGTAATCATGTGAAGTCTTTCCGCTGACTGGATAGCACGTAACAAAAAGCTTTTGACTAAACCTCGACACATGTGACAATAAGCAAAACTGAACAAAACACGTGACAATAAAGAACCATTGAACCATGAACCAAAGCCCCCACATAGACAGCACCGGAGTTTGGGATTAATTCCGGGTCTGCCTGGGGAAGGGGCTGCGATGAGTTTCTGGTTTTGGGTGAAGGTTTCAGAGCAGCATTTCAAAGCAAATCAACGTGTAGAAGCAGATAGAGTATTGTGGACTCCACTGTTCCTGAGGTCATCTGTCGCCGACCCTGATTTGTTTTGCCCTTTTCTCGCCTTGTTTCCTCACCTCACCTCCCTCCCTCCCCTCCCACCTCAATCTTTCAGTCTGAAGGGTCCCAATGTCACCTATTTTTGTTTTCTCCAGAGATGCTGCCTGACCCCCACTGAGTTACTCCAGCACTTTGTGTCAATCTTCGGTATAAAGCAGCATCTGCGGTTCCTTTCCTACACAAGATGTAGAAGCAGACAGGACAGGTCAGACAGCGTCCCACTGCCTCTCCCTCCCCAGCCGGCATACCCCTGGGGTGCCCCCTGTGGTGAGGGCATGGGTCTAATTCTCTGAAACAATATACAAGTGGGATTTAATGAGGGTCCAGGTGCCAGTGTGTCTGAACACACACTGCCTGAATCACCAACCGTGTGTCAAAAAATGCAAATTTAAACACTTGCGATATTTTAAAACAGAAGTTATCTCCTCTGGGACTTGAAACCATGTTGTTGTCAATTTGTTTTTTAAGGGAGAGGAGACTTCTTCCGGCAACTTGAAGGCCCAGGAACGAAGGAGGCTACAGAGAGTGGTGGACACTGCCCGCGGGGCCCATCACAGGTACTGACCCCTCCACCAACGAAGGGATCCACAGGAGGAGCTGCCTCAAAAAGGCAGCCAATATTATCGATCGCCCATGCGGTGGGTGCCAAAGATTGGTCGAGGACGCGCTGCCGAGAGAACAAGAGGGACCCGGTGTGAGGGAGCCGCTGAGAACAAAGAGGGGAGCCATTGGGACTACGTGGAACACTGTGTAACTCTGTTGGTGCCCCGTACTATTTGCATTGCTTTGTGTAGGTTATACAAAACAAAGAATTCCACTTTGTCATGTCACCTGTGCTAATAAAGTATCATTCATTCAAAGACCCACACACCCACCCTGGCCTCGCTCTCATCTCGCTGCTACCACAGGTACAGGAGCCTGAAAACTGTGACGTCCAGTTTCAAGAACAGCTTTATCCCAGTAATTATCAGGCTCTTGAACACTGCGCAACACTACACAACTACGAACTATTGAGGGTACACAAAAATGCTGGAGAAACTCAGCGGGTGCAGCAGCATCTATGGAGCGAAGGAAATAGGCAACGTTTCGGGCCGAAACCCTTGAAGGGAACATAGAAACATAGAAACATAGAGACATAGAAACATAGAACCATAGAAAATAGGTGCAGGAGTAGGCCATTCGGCCCTTCGAGCCTGCACCGCCATTCAATATGATCATGGCTGATCATCCAACTCAGTATCCTGTACCTGCCTTCTCTCCATACCCCCTGATCCCTTTAGCCACAAGGGCCACATCTAACTCCCTCTTAAATATAGCCAATGAACTGGCCTCAACCACTTTCTGTGGCAGAGAATTCCAGAGATTCACCACTCTCTGTGTGAAAAATATTTTCCTCATCTCGGTCCTAAAAGATTTCCCCCTTATCCTTAAACTGTGACCCCTTGTTCTGGACTTCCCCAACATCGGGAACAATCTTCCTACATCTAGCCTGTCCAACCCCTTAAGAATTTTGTAAACGTTTCCCTTTTACTGACTCCATCTACACTTCACGCTGCCTCGGTAAGGCCACCAATGTAAGAAACGTTACCTATTTCCTTCGCTCCGTAGATGCTGCTGCACCCGCTGAGTTTCTCCAGCATTTTTGTGTACCTTCGATTCTCCAGCATCTGCAGTTCCTTCTTATACATATAAACTATGGACAATCTTAGGTTGCACTAAGGACTTTGGTGTTTAGCGCTAGTACTGCAGTTATTAATTTATTGAATTACTGTTTATGATATGTATTGTGTTTACAGATCTGTGGTGCTGCTGCAAGTTCTTTATTCTGTTCTTGGTACATATGACAATTAAACATTCCTGATTCTTAATTCTTATTGCAGAAGACCAACAAGTTTGCTGCAGAACAAAGTGTGTCTGATGTTTACTGATGGCTTAGCTAGTCTGCTCACAGCATGGTTTGGGTACAGCTCCATCCAAGACAGCAAGAAATTGCATAGAATTGTTGGACGCAGCCCAGACCATCACACAAAACGAACCTCCCTTTTACTGACTCCATCTACACTTCACGCCGCCTCGGTAAGGACCAGTCTCACCCCTGTCACTCCCTCTTCTCCCCTGTTTCATCAGGCAAGAGGTACAGAAGTGTGAAAACACACACCTCCAGATTCAGGGACAATTTAATCCCAGCTGTTATTAGGCAACTGAAACATCCCATCAACAACTAGAGAGCGGTCCTGACCAACCAATTACCTCATTGAAGACCCCCCGGAGTATCTTGAATCAGACTTTACTGGACTTTATCTTGCACTAAATGTTATTCTCTTTAACCTATATCTGTACACTGTGGACGACTTGATTGTAATCATGTTTAATCTTTCCGCTGACTGTATAGCTTCAAGCATCAAGAAAGCTTTTTACTGTACCTTGACATGACAATAAACTCAACTAAACTAAACTCTTCTAGTCTATCTAGTCGATTCTCTCTGGTCTCAGCTTCCTCAAACAGAATGTTCCCCTAAATCAGTGCAAGGTTACAAAGAAGAATTTCCCACACCTCTTGAGGACTACACCTTGGCAGGGTGCCAGACCGTGTAGTGCCTCCCAATCTGCAAACCACCTCACTGGTTTCCTTAGCAGCTGGGTTTACATAGAAATTAGCCTCTTCCAGGTATCCGGGTATGTTGTACAAGTGGAGATCCTTTAATACTTTCCCCAGCAACTGCAGGAGATGCAACATCTGTCCCTATACCTCCTCCCTCGACTCCATCCAGGGACCCCAACACTCCTTTGAGGTGAGGCAGAGGTTCACTTGCACCTCTTCCAACCTCATCCACTGTATCCCTTGTTCTCGGTGTGGGCTCCTATATATTGGCAAGACCAAGTTCAGACACGGCGATCGTTTCGTTGAAGAACTGAACACCTTCACTCAGTCCGCCTTGTCCTACCCGATCTCCAGGTTGCCAAACATTTTAACTGTCCTTCCCATTCCCACACTGACCCTTCTGCCCTGGGCCGAGTAAGCCGTCAGAGTAAGGTACACATGACAATAATAAAACTAAATCAGACTGAAGAAGGGTTTCGGCCCGAAACGTTGCCTATTTCCCTCGCACCATAGATGCTGCTGCACCCGCTAAGTTTCTCCAGCACTTTTGTCTACCTCTAATAAAAGACATTTGGACACGTACATGGAAAGGAAAGGTTTAGAGGGATATGGGCCAAATGTGTGCAAGTGGGATCAATGTACATGGTGCATCCAAGTCAGCGTGGATGAGTTGAGCCGAAGGGCCTGATTCTGAGCAGGATGAATTTGTGACCAACAGAGTCAAGTACATAGCTGAGGAGACCCAACTAGTTAAGGAAGCAGGCAGCGGATCAGGAGTCAAGAGTCAAGAATGTTTCATTGTTTTGCGTACCGACAATGGAACAATGACATTCCCACTTGCAGCAGCTTAGCAGGTCTGCAGTGACTGCGTGATTGTGAAATGTGCCGATCCACATTTTGTTCAAGGAGTGGAGAACGTTTCCACGTCCAGGTCTGAGTCAGAGGATGTGGCGTCATGTTAACTCCAGTGTCCAGGGAATTCCCAGCTGCTAGATTGGAATTTGTTTGAAGCTCCTACAACTAATGCCTCTACTTCCTTAGAAGGCTTAGGAAATTCGGCAAGTCCCCAGCAACTTTCACCAACCTCTGTAGATATGCCGTAGAAAGCATTTTATCATTTCATCGCAGCATGGTTGGGAACAGCTCCGTCCAAGACTGCAAGAAATTGTAAAGACTAGAAAGTTGAGGACGCAGCATAGACCTTCACACAAACCAACCTCCACTGACTCCATCTACACTACACGCTGCTTCAGCAAGGCCAACTGCATAATCAAGGACGCGTATCACTCCGGACACTCCCTTTTCTCCCCTCTCCCATCGGGCAAGAAGTACAATAGACAATAGACAATAGGTGCAGGAGTAGGCCATTCGGCCCTTCGAGCCAGCACCGCCATTCAATGTGATCATGGCTGATCATCCCAAATCAGTACCCAAGCAATACAGAAGTGTGAAAATTCACACCTCCAGATTCAGGGACAGTTTCTTCCCAGCCATTATCAGGCAACTTATCCATCCTATCACCAACTAAAACACGACTCTCGGACTATCTTTACTGGACTTTATCTTGCATTAAACATTATTCCCTTTATCCTGCATCTGTACACTGTGGACGGCTTGATTGTATTCGTATATAGTCCTTCTGCTGACTGGATAGCACGCAACGAGAAAGCTTTTCACTCTACCTCGGTGCACGTGCCAATAAACAAACCAAATTAGAGGGTATTAACTGTAAGTGAGGAGAGGTTGGACAAACTTGGATTTTTTCTCTGGAATACTGGATATTGAGGGGAGACCTGATAGAAGTATTTAAAATTATGGGACTAGTGTAAATGGGGCACCTTGGTCAGCATGGATGGGTTGGGCCCAAAGGCCTCTTTCCATTCTGTGTGATTGAACGATTTTCAAAAGGATGTGGAGAAATATATGGAAATGTATAAATCTTCAGGGATGTGAGGAAAATGTGGGGAGAGACCGTTCAGAGAACTGACACGAGCACATGGTACTAAGTAGCTCTGCACTCAATGGTATATGATCAAGCATCCCGTCCCCAAGCTTGTGAATCAGATCATGAGAGGGGTAGAGTAAATGCACAGAGTCTTTTATTCAAAGAAGGGGAATCAAGAACCAGAGGGCATAGGTTTAAAGTAAGAGGGGAAAGATTTAATAGGAACCTAAGGGGCAATTTTTTACTCAGAGGGTGGTGCCAGAGGAGGTAGTTGAGGCAGGTATTAAAACAACCTTTACAAGACATTTGGGCAGGTACATGGATAGGAAAGGTTTAGAGGGATGTGGGCCAAACGTGGGCAGGTGGGACCAGCATAGATGGGGTAACATGGTTGGCATGGATGAGTTGGGCCGAAGGGCCTGTTTTCGTGCTGTATGACTCTATGACTCTATGCTGGAGCTATCGCTGATCCAGGTCTGGACCTTGTTGCAGGCAATCAAAGGGACTAAGACCTTCAACAAACATGTACCGAGAACAGGCTGGAGACCGGGCGGAGGAGATTGGTGACATCAGGAACTGCAGGTGCTGGAGCCTTCAACAGCATACAAAGTGCTGGATGAGCTTAGCAGGTCAGGCAGCATATGCGGAGGGAATGGACAGGCGACGTTTCAAATCAGGACTGGTTGCACTCCGGACTTCTATTTGTGCACTAATATGGTAATCTAGGATTACGGTTATTAATTTATTGTTTTATTGATATAATGTGCATTATTGTGTTGACGGGCCTGTGAAGCTGCAGCAAGTAGGAATGTCATTGTTCCATTGCCGATACTTTGCCACGACTACACTCCCGGTAACCAAGCTCTCTCTCCATCCACAGAGATTTGCTTTCATTATTCATTGTGGAAGGCCTGAATAATTAACAAGACAGCACCTTGTTTCTCTCGCCCATGTTCAGTGGTAACTGATCATTTATAAGGTGTCACAACATCAAACCATCCAACAATCTATCACCACCCGACCACTAGGCACTGGATTTCACAGTCCAGTGTGCCTGGCGAAACGCCTCACCACCAGAACCCACCAACAAGCACCAAGGCCTGGCTTGGCAAGTGGTGAGAAGGGCCCTCCCAGTCAGTTCATTCCTGCACCCTTGGAATGTAATTACCAGTGCACGTTGCCCTGGGGACGGCTGCTCTAGAGAGGAGACCGTTGCCCACCTCTTCGCAGAGTGTGGAATTGTGAAGAAGGTCTAGAGAACGATACAAGGATTCTTGTCACAGTTCCCAGCTCCCTAACAAAGGACTCTCTGATTTACGGGCTGTTCCCAAGGACACATTTGGAGACAAACATCAAGTGCTGCAGGAAGACCATCAACTCGGTGAAAGATGCTCTATGGACTACCCGAAACGTTGACCTCCCAGCAGAGCGAGATGTCCGTCAGGGAATGTTGACGACTGGCCCTCTGCAGACTGCAGGAGTACGTGCTGAGGGATGCACTGAAGCTCGGTGCTGCCAACGCCAAGGGTCTGTGGGGGAGGACCACAGTCTAGGGTCCTTCTGCTGCTGGGCATGGGGGGCACCCCCACAGAGCCTTGGCGTTGGTTGCACCGAGCTTCAGTGCGTCCCTCAGCACGAACTCCTGCAGTCTGGAGCAGGCCAGTCGGCAACATTCCCCGACGGACATCTTGCTCTGCTGGGTGACCAACAAGTTGGGAACAGTCCCTAGATCACAGAGTCCTCTGTTACGGAGCAGTGCGGGATAAACCGGTGGTGTGTGAGTCAATGTTGTATTTGTGTCCCACTCGGCCGACTGCAATGCTGGCCTTTAAACCCACTAGGTCTACACTCTCTCTCGAGCAGCGATGAACAGCTTCCCCACAAAGCCGACGAGATTGCTACCAGGTCGGGTGATGAGGCAGGCAGCCAGCTCCCCAGGGTCAGGGGAGGTCAGTGCCCTGGAGGAGCTGCAGGGAGTGGGCTCTGGGTGAGCGGCCGTGAATTGTAAACAGTCATTACTGATAAACCGGAGCCTCCCAGGGCCACACCTCAGCATTCAGATGCCAGCGGGCCACCACGGGGGAAGGGCGGAAAGCTCAGACTCAGAAGTCGTATTTGAAATAGTTTAGTTTAGTTTAGAGATACAGCACGGAAAGGGGCCCTTTGCTCCATTGCGTCCACACCGACCAGTGATCCTCGTACACTAGCCCTATCCTGCACACTAGGGACAACTTACAATTTTTACCAAAGCCAATCTGCTACAAACGTGCACATCTTCGGGATGTGGGAGGAAACCGAAGCACCCGGTGAAAACCCACGGGTTCACAAGGGGAACGTGCAAACTCCGTACAGACAGCACGCGCAGTCAGGATTGACCCCAGGTCTCTGGCGCTGTAAAGGTAGCAGCTCTGGCGCTATTAATACGTTGGGAGCATTGGTGTGCAGTTCTGGTCACCCCATTACAGGAAGGATGTGGATGGAGGCTTTGGAGAGGGTGCAGAGGAGGTTTACCCAGAAGGCTGACTCAAAGAACCGCAGATGCTGGTTTACAAAACAAGACACAAAGTGCTGGAGTAACTCAGGCAGCATCCCTGGAGGATATGGATAAGCGATATTTCGGATTGGAACCCTTCTTCTGACTGACCAGAAACATCCTATCCTTGTTCTCCTGAAATGCTGCCTGACCTCCTGAGTTGCTCCAGCACTTTATTTATTTATTTTTTAACCAGAATGATGCCTGGATCAGGTTGGACAGACTTGGATTGTTCTCTGGAATGCCAGAGGCTGAGGGAAGACCTAATAGAAGTATATAAAATTAGGAGAGGTATAGAGAGGGTCGACAGACAGATCTTTATCCCAGGGTGGAAACTAGAGGGCGTAGCTTTTAGGTGAAAGGGACAAAGTTTAAAGGAGATGTTCATGGCCAGTTTCTTTATCGTAGAGGGTGGTGAGGGCCTGGAACATGCTGCCACGACTGATGGTTGAGTTAGATACGAAAGTGGTGTTAATGAAGCATAGAAACAGAAAATAGAACATAGAAACATAGACAATAGGTGCAGGAGGTCATTTGGCCCTTCGAGCCAGCACCGCCATTCATTGTGATCAAGGCTGATCATCCACAATCAGTAACTCGTGCCTTCCTTCTCCCCATACCCTTTGATTCCGCTAGCCCCCTAGAGCTCTATCTAACTATCTTTTAAATTCATCCAGTGAATTGGCCTCTACTGCCTTCCGTGGCAGAGAATTCCACAAATTCACATCTCTGGGTGAAAACGTTTTTTTCTCATCTCAGTTTTAAACGGCCTCCCCTTTATTCTTAGGCTGTGGCCCCTGGTTCTGGCTCCCCCAACATTGGGAACATTTTTCCTGTATCTAGCTTGTCCAGTCCTTTTATAATTGTATACGTTTCTATAAGATTTCCTCTCATCCTTCTAAATTCCAGTGAATGGAATTCATTGGAATTTAGGTGTGCATGTACATGGATGTGCAGGCAATTGAGGGATATGAATCATGTGTAGGCAGAGGAGGTTAGTTTAACTTGGTGGTCGACACAAAATGCTGGAGTAACTCAGCGGGACAGGAATGGTGATGTTTTGGGTCAAGACCCTTCTTCAGACTGAAGAAGGGTCTCGACCCGAAACATCACCCATTCCTTCTCCCCAGAGATGCTGCCTGTCCCAGTGAGTTACTCCAGCATTTTGTGTCTATCTTCGGTTTAAACCAACATCTGCAGTTCCTTTCTACACAGTTTAACTTGACATCAGGTTCAACATTGGAAATTGGCGGCCAAAGGGCCTGTTCATGCGCTGTGTTGTTCTAAGTTTCTAAGTTTCATCTCTGTCTTGAATGGGTGATTCTTGTACCTTTAAACAGTGACTCTAAGTTCTGGATTCTCTTCCATTTAAACCTATTAAGAGTTTTGGTACAGACTACAAGTATTCGGAGGAGGAGCCATCTTGGGGAACGGCTGCTAACCAGCAGCCATCCGTTTAATTCGCTTTTTAAAAAAGTTTTGAGTAAGTCCTGTGTTTCGACCGTTGGAGAAATTGACTTTTTAATGTGGGGGGTAGGGGGCAATTCTACTTCTAGGTCCCTACCTGGTCGGTGAGGCAGCTTTTTCTCCGGGCTGCCCGTCGACCCGTCCTCATGGCCTACCAGCGGGTTTGGAGCGCCGTTTCCTGGCGCTGGAACGCTATCGTGGAGCGGGAGATGCCTTGCCTGGGTCGCCGCGCTGGATCGACGTGCTGGAGCTCCGGTGAGCTGTGACCGCCGAGATCAACACCTCCGGGCTGCGGGTCTGCGGAGCGGAGCGGGCGGCGCCGACTTTAACATCGGGCGCCTGGGTGCTCCAAACCGGCGCGGCCTTGTCGGCTTCGGAAGCCGCGGTCCCCAGTCAGGAAGCGGCCGTTCCAGGTGGTCCAGCCGCTGAGAGGACTCTCCCGACGCCGGGTCAACACCACCCGGTGAGAACGGCCAGGAACATCGGGCCTCCGTAGAGGCAATTGCGGTGGCCTCAATAGGCCTGACTTTGGGTGAACTGGGGATGGGGACTGGACATTGTGCCTTCCCTCACAGTGGTAATCCATTGTGGGGGGATGATTTTTTTGTCTGTAAGTAAACCTGTTAGTCTTTGTCCAAGATGGTTGTCGGAAGGGAGAGTGTACGCTGGCGCGCTTTAGCTGCCGCTGCTCTCTCTTCACACTGTGTTTTTGATTTTTTTTGTTTTTGGACTGAATTCTGTTTTTAATTTGTGTCTCTGTGATGTTTTTATTATTTATTTTATTCTGATGATATGTTTTATTATTCTTGTTAATCTCTGTAAGGTGTCCTTGAGATTTCTGAAAGGCGCCCAAAAATAAAATGTATTATTATTATTATTACAAGTAAACGCTGTTGTCTCTTGACTCTGGACTCTCTTGATATTTAAACAGCGTTGACACTTCCAGAAGATTCTGTCCAATTCCTGCCCCTCGGCATTCCTAGACTTGAATGGCTTCAGTAGAAATGTGAATTCCTTCCCTGTCAATCCCTGGGGGACGGGGAGATTGCTGGCTCTGAGCTTTAGTTGCTGCCATCACGGTGATGCCATCGTTTGATCGGAGCCGTGCTGTCTTTGGGCTGGTCTCAGTTCACTCACCGCATGACTGAAGTGATTGGTTCCATTCCTCAAGGAAACACAGCTGAAGACTCAGCTGACCCGTTCCCAGGAGACGATTAAAACGCAAAATCTTGCTGGGGACAGAGCCGGATCCTCAGTGCGATTCGCTCCCACTCCGATTCCATGACTCCCGATGGTGGGAGGTCCACTGACATACTCAGGTGGGTTTGGTCTCGGTCGACACAAGAAACTGTAGACGTTGGTAAGGCCACCACCGTCATAATCAAGGAACAGTCTCACCCCAGTCACTCCCTCTTCTCCCCTCCCCCATCAGGCAAAGAGGTACAGACGTCTGAAAGCACACACCTCCAGATTCAGGGACGGTTTCTTCCCAGCTCTTATCAGGCAACTGGACCATCCTATCGGCAAATGAACCATCCTATCACCAACTAGAGAGCGGTCCTGACCTACCGTCTACGTAATTAGACACCCTCAGACTACCTTCAATCAGACTTTACTGGACTTTATCTTGCACAAAACGTCATTCCCTTTATCCTGTATCTGTACACTGTAAAACATTTAGACAGGTACATGGATAGGACAGGTTTAAAGGGATATGGGTTAAAGGCAGGCAGGTGGGATGAGTGTAGATGGGACATGTTGGTGGTGTGGGCATGTTGGGCCGAAGGGCCTGTTTCCATGCTGTATGACACTATGACACTATGACACTGCCTCTAAATCCCGTAGTCCCCAGTCAACCCAGGCAGCTCATAGTTTGGAGTTTAGTTGGAGTTTGTAGTGTTCAATAGCCTGATGGTTCTTCCCTTTGCAACTCTGGTCTATTCTTGACCCTAACTCTCCCCACTCACCTTCTCCTTCCCCCTCCTCCATATGAACATCTCCCATAGCCGACTCCCCCTTTTCCCTTTTATCCACTTGCCTCCCACCCCCCTCCACACATAACCCTCTCTCGGGCTTTACGCTTCCTGTTACCTCTCTCCATCCTCTTTGAAATATTGGGTTTATGTGCATCATCCCCCAATCTACAGAAAACCCAAATCAGGCCAGACTGCTGATTGACCATTGACTCAATCTACATTTCACACTGTCATGGAAAAGCAGGTAGCATAAGAGTTGTCCCACTCTGGTCATTCCTTCTTCTCCCCGTACCCGTCCGGCAGAAGGTACAGAAGCTTGAATGAGTACCACAAGACTCAGGAACAGCTTCTTCCCCTCTGTTATAAAACCATAGAGTCATGCAGCAGGAAAAAGGCCTTTGGCCAAACTTGTTCATGATGACCAAGACTCCCCATTTATGCCAGTCCCATTTACCCGTGTTTGGCCCATGTCCATCTCATCCTTCCTTATTCATGTACCCAACTAAATGATTAGGCTTCTGGTATCAGGCTTCTGAACGATCTGATTCACCTCTACCCATTGCGGACATTGGACTTTGTCTCTGGAACTGATGCACTACAATGTGGAAACATTGGCAGGAACGGGGTACTCGATTGTGGATGATCAGCCATGATCACATTGAATGGCGGTGCTGGCTCGGAGGGCCGAATGACCTATTCCTGCATCTATTGTCTATTGTCTATTGTCTATTGAAACAAAGAACTGCAGATGCCTGTTTATACCAAAGATAGTCACAAAGTGTTGGGGTAACTCGGCGGGTCAGGCAGCCTCTCTGGAGAAAGAGGATGGGTGACGTTTCAGGTCCGGACCCTTCTGCAGTTCGTTAGACCCGAAACGCCATCCATCCCTTTTCTCCATAGATGCCACCTGACCTGCTGAGTTACTCCAACACTTTGTGTCTATCTTTGTTTGATCTGCTATTTGCTGAGAACTATATTCTGCACTCTGTAACTTCCCCGTTGCTCTACCCATCGTGCTTGAGTATATTTTACGATTGTATTTAGATATGGTATTATCAGATGCCATGTAAAACAAAGCGTTTCACTGTACCTCAATAAATGTGACAATAGTGAACCCAAACCCAAGGAAGCCAAGCAGCACGATGGTTGAGTACAGCTCCAGGCTCTAAACACGGAGGTGATTACCGGGATGAGGTGACAGTAACAGTGACAGTGACAGGATGTCCATGGGCGTTATGGACAGCCGGCAATGTCTCTGACACTTGTGTCTGCTACAGACCCAGTTTAGGCTTGAATTACTCCCTGCCCAGCACTTGTTACCCAAACTGTTCGCCTTTACGCCTCGCAGTGCACACTTAACCCTCTCCTGTGGTGGCCCCATCTCCACCCAGTCCAGTCACTTCTGCTCTCTCTTGTTCACTAATGCGCCAATTTTAGAATTCCTATTATAGTCATAGTCATACAGCACGGTAACAGTCCCTTCGGCCCAACTTCTCCATGCCGATCGAGGTAACCCATCTACGCTAGTCCTACCTACCTGTTTTTGGCCTATTTCTCTCAAAATCTTTCATGTCTGTGTACCTGTCCAAATGTGGTACTTTTTACTGTACCTGCCTCAACAACCTCCCCTGGCAGCCCATTCCATATACCCATCACCCACTGTGTGAAAAAGTTGCCCCTGAGGTTCCTATTACATTTTTCCCCTCACCCCGTAAACCTATGTCTTCTAGTTCTCAATTCCCCTATACCCTAGGTAAAAGATCTGTGCATTCACCCTATCTATTTCCCTCATGATCTTATACACCTCTATAAGATCATCCCTCAGCCTCCTGTGCTCCAAGGAGTAAAGTCTTAGCCTGCCCTGCATCACCCTATATCTCAGGCCTTCGAGGCAACACTTGTAAATCTTCTCTGCACTCTTTCCAGCTTAATGACATCCTTCCTAGAGCAGGGTGACCAAAACTGGACACAATACTCCAAATGTGGCCTGACCAACAACCAACTCTAACAGATATTTATACCAAAGGTAGACTCAAAGTTCTGAAGTGACTCAGTGGGTCAGGCAACATCTCTGGAGAAAATGGATAGATGACATTTCGGGTCAGGACCCTTCTTCAACTGATGGGTGACGTTTTGGATCGGGACCCAAGATTCCGGCATCTGCAGTCTCTTGTAGCTTCATAGTACCATCACTAACGTGGGCTTGAATGAATAAAGGCATTGTGAGAGACATGGGGAAAAGGATAAGTGAAGGATAGGGACACAGGAACTGGGGACACTGGAATCTGGAGTAAAACACAAAGACAAAGTCAGGCAGCATCTGTAGAGGACATGGATAGGTGACGTTTTGGGTGGGGACCCTTCTTCAAAAGGAGGTCTGAAGGAGGATCTCATTCCAAAACCTCGCCCGTGTTCTCAAGAGATGTTGCCTGACCTGCTGATTTACTCCAGCACTGCGTCTTTTTATCCCCCTGAATAAGGGTCTCTGTCCATTCCCTCCACAGATGCTGCCTGACTCGCCGAGTTCCTCCAGCACTTTGTGCTTTGCTCAAGATTGCAACGTCTGCAGTTCCTTGCGTCTCCAATGACCCAGTCTTGGCCGTTGTGTGGGGCTTGGCGGCTGGGGAATTTTGAGAGAGAATGAGAAAGGTGGGAGGGAACTTGAGGGAGGAAGGGACAGGAAAAGACTCATCATCTGTAACGACCAGCTGAGGATTTGTGGAGCGTTCGTTTTCTCAGCTCCGGGAGTCTATGCTTACGATATGAATGATTTAGGAGTCACTGAAGGAGTTAACATGAATATTTAAATATTTAATGAATAATACATTGCTACATTAGTACAAATGGCCTAAGAAAGCAGGTTTTGATTGGCCACTTCTCTGGCGAGATCCTGCCATGTATACGTGGTATCCAGGTATATGTGGCACAGATGCCAATTCTACACTCTCCTCTGCTCCAAAAAATATTTTTTGACCGAACAATCAAACTCACTTCTCATTCTGTATTCTGTTGCCAAGGTAGGTTTAGGGTTGTGTGGGTCGGTTCAAGAACTTGATTGTTGTAGGAAAGTATCAGTTCCTGAAGCTGGGACTTCAGGCTTCTGTACCTCCTGCCCGACGGTAGCAGCGGGAAGAGGGCTCAGCCCGGATGGTGGGGATCCTTGATGATGAAAACCACCTATAACTCCTCTACTTTCTCAGGAGACGTTCAGCATGTCTCGAACGACTCTTACCAATGTCTACAGGTGCACTGTAGAAAGCATCCTCTTTTTAAGTTCAGTTTAGTTTATAGATACAGCGTGGAAACAGGCCCTTCGGCCCATCGAGTCCCCATCGATCCCCGCACATTAACACAAACTTACACACACCAGCGACAATTTACATTCATACCAAGTCAATTAACCTGCAATCCTGTACGTCTTTGAATTGTGGGAGGAAACAGAAGATCTCGGAGAAAACCCACGCGGTCATGGGGAGAACGTACAAACTCCGTACAGACAGCAGCCATAGTCGTGATCGAACCCGGCGCTGCAAGCGCGGTAAGGCAGCAACTCTACCACTGCGCCATGAGCCCTTGGGATGCATCACAGCTTGGTTCGGGAACAGCTCTGCCCAAGACCGCAAGAAATTGCAGTGAGTTGTGGATGTAGCCCAGTCCGTCACACAGACCAGACTCCCCACCATCGACTCCATCTACACTTCACGCCGCCTCGGGAAAGCAGCCGACATCATCAAGGACCACTCACACCCCGGTCATTCCCTCTTCTCCCTTCTCCCATTGGGCATAAGGTACGAAAGCTTGAAAGCGAGCACCACCAGACTCAGGAACAGCTTCTTCCCCACAGACTACTGAATATTCCTGCCATTAGCTAGGGTGTAGTCCTGATCTTCCAACCTACCTCATTGTGGACCTTGCACTTTCTCTCTGGAACTGCAACATTTTGACGCTGCAACATTACATTCTGCACCCTGGTATCTTTCTCTTTGCACTACCTGTTGAAGTTATGCATGGCGTGATTGTACGAGTCTGGATAGCCCCCAAACAAAAGCTTTTCTCTGTATATCAGTACAGCTGACAATAATAAACCAATATCAATATCACTCTTGCTGTGATCTAGGATGAACTGCATTTTTTATTTTTTTTAGTTTAGAGATAAAACATGGAAACAGGTCCTTTGGCCCATCAAGCTGTGCCGACCAGCAACCCTGTACACTAGTTCTATCCTACTCAGTAGGGATAATTTACAGAGGGCCAATTAACTGACAAACTTGCATGTCTTTGGGATGTGGGAGGAAACCGACGCTGTCATGGGGAGAACGTACAAACTCTGCACAGACAGCACCCATAGTCAGGATTGAACCCGGGTCTCTGGTGCTGTAAGGCAGCAACTCTACTGCTGCGCCACTGTGCTGCTCTGTGTGTAAGCAAGGGTGAAGGAATCCCCTAGATCATGCAACAGCCATCATTGATGCATCAGCATGAATATCAGATTAGCCAGGGCAATGAATTCCAATCTAAATTTGAATGCAGTAATGATGTCGGACACAGAATAATTGCGAGATGCCCGCGAGAGATGAACCCGTTATAAAGCCGAACCTTTGCTTCTTTAAATACTCCCTTGTTGCCCATGTAGCCGTGGGGATAGAATCAAAGAGTACAAAACAGAAGAACCGTGACAGTAAGGGTGATGGTTGCGGATGTTGAAAGCGATGCTGGTCATTGCTTCATTCGTGCAATGCCTGTAGGGGTTGTCAGGAGCTTCACACCCACGGGGCTTCCTCGTCTTTGATCGTCTCGTTGAGAAGGTCCCACCCGAACGGATGGATGGGTGTGTGGGTTACACGGGCACCCTGGGACTCTGTGGCAGGGCAGCCTTCCCTCCCCCTCTGTGAGCTGTCTTCATCCAAATAAAGTGTTTATATCAACAATGTTGGGCCCAATAATTGATTCAAAGTATGTAGACGCATTACTCTGGCCGGCCACGCTTGCTGGCTGATTAACTCAAAAGGGAGCCTTTTCAATTGATTTGAAGAGCCAATTATGGCTTGGGTTACACATCACAAGCAGGATCAGCAGTGTCTGAAGAAGGGTCTCAACTCGAAACATCACCCATTCCTTCTCTCCAGAGTTGCTGCCTGTTCTGCTGAGTTACTCCAGCGTTTTGTGTCTATCTTCAGCGTGGCTCCAACAGGCTACTGCGTCACTGGCCCCAGGACCGGAGTTTGGGTTTAAGTTTATTATTGTCACGTGTACTGAGGTACAGTGAAAACCTTTGTTTTACAGGCTGTCCAAACAGATCAGATAATACTATGGAATCATCAATGCCAGTCCCAACTGCCCACGTTTGGTTCACGTCCCTCTAAACGTTTGCTATTCATGTACCTGTCCAAGTGTCTTCTAAATGTTGAAACAAGGAAATGCAGACGCTGGTTTACAAAGAAAAGACACAAAGTGCTTGAGATTCTGGCAGTATTTTAAATGTTGTTATTGTACCTGTCTCAACTACCTTCTCTAACACTTCGTTCCATATAACTACCAACCTCTGAGTGAGAAATATGCCCCTCATTTTTCTTCTCTCACCTTCAATCTATGTCCTCTGGTTCTCCATTCCCCTACTCTGGGTGTAATAGACTCTGCATTCATAAATACAATCAAGTCAAACTCAAATACAATAGATAAAGCTAAGAGGAAGATACAGAACGTAGAATATAGTTGACAGCATTGTAGCGCAGCAGTTCCAGAGATAAGGTCCAATGTCTGCAATAGGGTGGAGGTGAATCGCACAGTACCCTCATTTATGCAAGGACCGTTCAGAAGCCTGATAACAGAGGTGAAGGTGCTGTTCCTGAATCTAGTGGTGCCTGCTTTCAAGCTTCAGTACCTTCTGCCAGAAGGTAGCAGAGAGAAGAAGTAATGACCGAGATGAGACAGGTCTTTGATTATGGTCTACAGGATCTCTCGGTTACTAACCATTTCAAATCCCCTTCTAATTCCCATACTGGCCTTTCTGGCCTGGGCCTCCTCCATTGCCAGAGTGAAGCCATGTGCAAATTGGAGGAACGGCACATCATATTTCGCCTGGGTAACTTACAATCTAATTCTCTAATTTTAGGTAACTTCTACATACACTCCCCTCCCCCTTCCTCCAACCTAGTTGTTTAACCAGTTCTACAGTTCACCACATTGTGTCCTTTAGATCATACCTTCCCTGGCCAACAATGGGCCCAGCAAGCACCACCCTACCTGATGTCATTTGCGGCTGGCCGTGATGGGTCCTGATCTTTCCTCGCCTCCAACTCCTCACCCCCTCCTCCCCCCCCACTTCCTACTTACAGTCTGAAACAAAGATCCTATAGCGAGCAAGATAGTCCACTCGACGAAAAAGACGTAGTACGGTCATGGGCAGATTCATGGGTAATTTTCGGCCCCATTTCCGTAACCGGCTTCCGCCTCCGCACCAAAGATCCAACAGCGGAGCAAAGATACTAGCGCGGAGACGGAAGCCGGTTACGGAAACATCCTCGTAAAAATCAAAGTTCTTTGGTAAATATCTTCTCCTCATTTTCAGAATTATAATTTATTAACACAAACTGTCCCCCCGCAACACTGCGAGAGGGATAACCAAAGTCGGGTCGGGTTACTGAAATGGATGAAAAAAAGGCCCCCGTTCCCTTCCGTTGCATACTACACGTCAGCCCATTGCATTTAGCAGGAGTGGTCTATCTTGCTCCGCTATAGGATCTTTGGTCTGAAGAAGGGTCCCCACCCGAAAGGTCACCCATCCTTTTTCTCCAGAGATGCTCCCTGACCCGCTGAGTTACTCCTGCACTTTGTGTCTAAAGTCTTTGATTGTGTTGAGTTTGGGTGTGGGCACGTTGCTATGACGATATGTGGACACTATGTGTGACATGTTGCACAATTTGATTGAACAGAGTGAAGAGTCAGGTGTGCTTAATTATCATATAAAGTTACCTGGATTAGAAGGTATTAGGTACAGGGAGAGGTTGGACAAACTTGGATCATCTTCTCTCGAGCGTCGGAGGCTGAGAGGAGACCTGATAGAAGTATATAAATTTGTGAGAGGCATAGATAGGAGAAAGTATACACTTAATGGCAAGACCCTTAACAGCACTGATGTACAGGGAGATTTTGGTGTCTAGGTCCATAGCTCCTTGAAAGTGCCAAGTCAAGTAGATGGTGCGGTAATGGGGCTTTTTCACGGGGCGAGTTGACGCAAGATGTCACCAGAGTGAAGTGGTCGTGGTCCAGCACGAGTCTCGCACGATATAACGGGCGGTAGATAAAGAGTTCCCACGGTACTCGGCATTTCTGTTATTTGTGCGAGTGACTTGTCCGTCTCCCGAGCTTTCGCGTTAAATCTTGAATGAACATCGTGAACTACACGTGACACAAATGATGTAACTTTTTTTTTCACACACTATAAATATCCTCCCTTGGTTGAATTGGCTCATTTGGAGACATGTTTTACTGTGTATGTGGGAGACACAGATGGACTGAGCACAGTACCTCGGTCTTACTGTGTGTGGGAGAGGGGGAGAAAGAGATGTACACTCACAGAGGCAGAGTCTCTCAGCTTGTGTAAGAGGGAGGGAGAGAGAGAGAGAGGCACACACAAGGTGGATGTGAAATCTCACCTGCCTGTTTCAGTGACAGACACCCGCCGCCAGTACATGAAGACACCCCCATCTGTCTCCCCCTCCTCTCCCTCGACTATAATCTTTAAAAGGGACTTTAAAAGGGACTTTACTGAAAGGTTACGCATTTATCGACCACAGGCAGCATATCAGAAGGGTCTCGATATCTCTGGAGAAAAAGAATAGGTGGCGATTCGAATCGGAACCCTTCTTCAGACATCATAATCGGAATTGAGTCTGAAGATGTGTCTCGTCCCGAAACATCAGCTATTTTTCTCCAGAGATGCTGCTTGACTCGCTGAGTTACTCCAGCGTTTTGTGTCTGTCTTCGGTTTAAACCAGCATGTGCAGTTCACTCCTTACACGGGTCTCTGGAGAACATTGATTGGTAGCGTTCCGGACCCTGCTTCGGAAAGGCATCGATCGCTAGTCGGCGAGGACTCCGAGCTGTATCTCTCAAAGAAGTACATGTGAAAAATTTCTCACGGACCATAAAAACGCGTAACCTTTCAGTAAAGTCCCTTTTAAAGTCCCTTTTAAAGATTATAGTTATTTTCTTGAATCTCATTAACATAACTCATGAATAAGTTGAAGTCCATATGCGGATGCAAATCTTTATTTTTATTTATTTTTTAAATTCAATCCCACAGAAGACAATTTTTACTCACCTTCTGTCCCCTCTGTCCAGCTTCCGGGTTCACCGTTCGCAGGAGTTCACACGGTACCCGCAAGAGTTATTACGGATATCGCACTGGCCACTACGTTCATATAATGTTGCAATGCTTAACCACAAGTGTACAAGTCACTCTTGGAGAAATTCAAACTTTCTTGAATTTTCTCCCGAGTGACCAAGATACACGATTACCTGCCGTTAGCGCTACGGTGGTCCACGGTGGTCCACGAATGCTGTACTGTTATCGCACGAGGTTCCCACGATGTTAAACTCTGGTTAACTCTTGCGTCAAGTCGCCCCGTGAAAAGGCCGCTTAAAGAAGACATACGGTACGCTTGCCTTCATCGGACGGGATATTGAGCATAAGATTCAAGAAGTCATGTTGCACTTTATAAAACTCTGGTCAGGCCGTATCTTGAATATTGTGCGCCGTTCTGGTCACCCCATTACAGGAAGGATGTGGAGGTTCTGAAGAGGGTGACGAGAAGGTTTACCAGAATGTTGCATGGATCGGATGATATTAGTTACAGGAAGAGTTGGATTGTTTTGACTAGAACGTCAGGGATTGAGGGGAGACAAGGTAGTACATACAAATATGAGAGGCACAGATAGGGTAGATAGTCAGAACCTTCTCCCAGGGTGGAAATGTCAGAGACTGGAAGGCATAGCCTTATGGTGAGAGGACATGTGCAAGGCAAGATACGATAGCGGCATTTAAGAGACTTTTAGATTGGCACGTGGAAATGGAGTGATATGGATAACCTGGCTTCATGTTCAGAATGGACATTGTCTGACTGAGGGCCTGTTCTTGTGTTGTATTTTTCTGCATAAAAGAACAATTAAATTCTTAGGAGACAAAGGGAATTGCAGATGCAGGTTTACCAATAAAAGACACGGAGTGCTAGAGCAATTCAGCAGGTCAGGTAGCGTCTCTGGAGAACATGGACAGGAGACATTTCAGGTCGGGGCCCTTCTTCAGACTCACTTACTGCAGCTTTACATCCCATTAAGACGATTCATGCTGATTCTGTATTGTCAATGGTGGATACTTGTAAATTAGGAGCCATCAATTAGGACACCCATAAGTTATCCCAATGATTATTGTCGACTTACCCACCCAAACCTCCGGAGAGATTCCATTCGGAAACTTCCAGATGTTTTACCTTCCACAATATAAACATCTGAAATTCTTTGAGTAAATTCTAACCTGAAACCTGGGCGGCACAGTGTTAGAGTTGCTGCCTCACAGCGCCAGAGACCTGGGTTCGATCCTGACTATGGGCGCTGTCTGTACGGAATTTGCACGTTCTCCCTGCATGGGTTTTCTCCGGGTGGTCCCATTTCCTCCCACACTCCAAAGACGTGCAGGTTTGCAGGTTAGTTGGCTTCTGTAAATTGTAAATTGTCCATAGTGTGTAGGATAGTGCTAGTGTATGGGGGATCGCTGGTCGGTATGGACTCGGTGGGTTGAAGGGCCTGTTTCCGTTTATAACATACATTTTTACATGTAGATTTTCCAAACATCACCAGTTTGTTCCAGCTTTGACTCACTGCTGGGAGCCTGTACCTCTATCACCATCCACCCTCTCACCCCCCTCCTCACCCCTCTGCCCCCCCCCCCCCCCAGCCTCACCACCAACACTGACATACACAAACACACTCCCACCCACCCACCCACCCACCCATGGGCTGGTCAGTGTGTGGCTGTATCTATGACTGTAAGTGTGTGCATGTGTGTGTGTGTGTGTGAGTGTGAGTGTGTGTTCGGCTGAGGTGTGTATGTGTGTTTGGTGGTGGTGTGTGTGTGTGTATATGTATGTGCCTGTGTATGTGTGTTGGTGTGTATGTGTGAATGTGTCTGTGTGTGCCTCTGTCTGTGTGTGTACGTCTAGAAAAACATAGAACATAGAAAAATAGGTGCAGGAGTAGGCCATTCGGCCCTCCGAGCCAGCACTGCCATTCAATATGATCATGGCTGATCATCTAAAATCAGTAACCCGTTCCTGCTTTTCCCCATATCCCTTGATTCCTTTAGCCCTAAGAGCTAAATCTACAGGGCCTGTCCCATTTACGTGTCCTTGACACGCAAATTACGCGACCTCGTGGTCGCGTCGAGCCGCGACGGTCCCACGAAGGTCGGGCGCGATTACATGCGTACACACAGCCGTCTGGAGCGCGTGACGTCATTTGAAGATGGACACAAAGCTGGAGTAACTCAGCGGGACCGGCAGCATCTCTGGAGAGAAAGAATGGGTGACGTTTCGTGTCGAGACTCTTCTTCAGTCTGAAAAGAAGGGTCTTGACCCGAAACGTCACCCATTGCTTCTCTCCAGAGATGCTGCCGGTCCCGCTGAGTTACTCCTGCATTTTGTGTCTATCTTCAATTTTCTTGGCCCCGCTCTGGGAGTAGAAGTGGGGGCGGATCCGGACCGCAACAGCCGTGAGCCCCAGGCCGAGTTCGGCGATCGTTTACCTGCTTCTGCTGCTGTTGAAGGTGAGACGTTGCGTCACGCCAGGGTCTTGGGCCTGTCCCACTTTGGCGCACAAAGATTTCGTTCACTACAAAAATTTCGGAGCCCCGTGCGATGTTGCGCACAACTACATACCCCTCCGTGCTTCTAAGTGGGACCGGACCCGCGCGGCCATACCATGCCCGTGCGCCTCAACGCGACCACGAGGCCGCGTAATTTGCGTGCCAAGGACACGTAAGTGGGACAGGCCCCTAACTGCCTCTCTCGGTGAAAAGGTTTTTCCTCATCTCAGTCCTAAATGGCCTACCCTTTACTCTTAAACCGTGACTGTGTGTGTGTGTGTGTGTGTGTGTGTGTGTGTGTGTGTGTGTGTGTGTGTGTGTGTGTGTGCACATTTCTGTGTGGGTGTGAGTGTGTTTTTATGCCTCAGTGTGTGTGTGTCAGTGTGGGCGTGGACTGGTGGGATGTGGGCATCTACCAGAGATAAGTGCTTAATAATGTTAGCAAGAGAGATAAACAGTTCAGAGTGAGGATACACAAACTGATCTGAATATGTGAGACAATATGAAAGGCTTTGTAAAAGAGCAGGCCGGCAGTCATCAGCGAGCCCCAGGGCGTGTTCTATCAAATGATCAAGGAATGACAAATCTTCTAAATGAATTCTTTGTGCCTCTGTTTACTAAGAAAACCAATAACAGCTCACAATTTCCACTGCAGAGGATGAGACACTAAATAAATATAGACCTGTTTCAAAGCACATTGTTGATGCTGATGAAAACCAGGGTTGAATCTTCAGGCAGACTCCCCTTGGATTCAGGGAGAAGAATAAAATTGCCCATGTTCCCAAAGGAAGCAAAGTGCTGGAGTAACTCAGCGGGTCAGACAGCATCTCTGGAGAATGTGAATAGGTGACTTATCGGGTCGGGACCCCTCTTCATCCGAGAAAAGACACAAAATGCTGGAGTAACTCAGCATTTTGTCAGGCTGCATCTCTGGCCTCTAGGTGATGTTTCAGGTCGGGACCCTTCTTCAGACCCATCTCTGGGGATGCTGTGTGACCCGCTGAGTTACTCCAACACAGGGCCGGCCTTAAGCCGATTGGACCGATTGCTCCCAATTGGTCCCCGCGCCTAAGGGGGCCCCGCTCTAGAGTAATCTCGGCTCGGGTAGATCTAGCCCGGGTGGAGAGGGGAGAGAGCGGTGGAGAGAGAGTAGAGGGGTGGAGGGGGAACAAAGAGGTAGACGGGGAGGTGATTGTGAGGGGGAATGGAGAAGGGGGAGAGGGGGAGGTGGGTCGTTCCCTCATGGTCCCGGGGCAGCGTTCCCACCCCTCCAGTCGCCGTGCTTCACGCACACAGCCCCGGCTCCACCCCTCTCTCTCCCCGGGGAGACGCGGTGAACAATACAGGAAGGGCCGGGCCAGGGGTTGGAGCAACGTTTACAAACATCGGCCTCAGCTCGCACACGTTCGCCCAGACCCCGGCATCCGCTCAGCCGCCGGCCCTCTCCCTCCCTTCTCTCCTTCCCTTCCCTCCCTCCCTTCCCTTCCTCCTTCCTCTCTTGCTTTTCCCTTCTCTCCTTCCCTCCCTCCCACCCTTCTCTCCTTCCCTTCTCTCCTTCTCTCTCTCCTCTCCTTCCCTCCCACCTTCCTCTCTCTCTTTTCCCTTCTCTCCTTCCCTCCATCCCTTCTTTCTCTCATTCTTTCTCCCCTTTCTCTATTTCCCTCCCTCCCTTCGTTCCTTCCTCCCTTCTCTCCCTCCCTCCCTTCTATCCTTCCCTCCCACACACACACACATAACGAACAGACGGAAAATTGATCAAAAGACAAAGTGCAAAATAAGAAATTACAGTTGGTGGCTTGCAAAAATAGACTCAAAGAGCGGGAACAGCATGGTGGCACAGCCTTAGAGTTGCTGCCTTACAGCGCCAGAGACTCAGGTTCCATCCTGACTACGGGTGCTGTCTGTACAGAGTTTGTATGTCCTTTAAGTGATCACGTGGATTTTCTCCAGGTGCTCCAGTTTCCTCCCACACTCCAAAGCCATGCAGGTTTGTAGGTTAATTGGGTTTGGTGTGTAGGATAGTGCATGGGTCATCGTTGGTCGGCGTGGTCTCGGTGGGCCGTAAGGCCTGTTTGCACTCTACTTTTAAACTAAACAAAGCTGGAGTAACTCAGCAGGTCAGGCAGCATCTCTGGAGAACATGGATAGGTGACGATTCAGGTCGGGACGCTTCATCAGTCTGATTGTCGGGGAGGGGGAAAGAAAGCTGGAAGAGGGGAGGGGCAAGATAAAGAATTCTTTCTCAGAACGTATGAAGAATGTTTGCACAGTTTTTATTTTGAAAATATTTTTCCTTCCGAATAAAATGTATTCCAGAAATTAAAAAAACTGTCGTCCACAGACACTGCCTGACTTGCTGTGTTCCTTCATGTTTTGCTCAGGTTTCCAGCATCTGCAGTTCCTTGTGGCTCCACTTTCATCCGGCTATATTAATCTCAGGTGGCTGCCTGGGGTGAGGGTGGAGGCAGATACGACAGTGGTGTTTAGGAGGCTTTTAGATAGGTGCAGCACATGGAAGTGCAGGGAATGGAGGGATATGGATCACGTCAGTTTAGCTTGGCATCAAGTTCGGCGCGGTCATTGTGGGCCAATGGGTCTGTTCCCTGGGCTGTACTGTTCCACGCTCCATGTTCTATCTCCGTCGACATGAAGAAGAATTTCCTGGAACAATACAAAAGCTCAGATGCCGGAAGTCTGAAATAAAAACAGGAAATTCTGGAAATACTTAGCAGAAGCGAATTCTCTGCAAGCAGTGTTAAGAATTCCAGTCGGACTTGTGCCTCTTGTATTTACATCACCACTTAGATTGAATGCAATATCCTCGGATAACCTTCCCCAAACTCTATAAGCCTTCTGACATGAAGGAGTTGTTCAGGGCACTGTCGGCTATGAATCACTTGTCTCTGATTTTCCCCCGCGTTCTTGCCTGTCCAAAACATTTGTTACATTCTCCAGCAAATCCAGGAGATTTCTCCGGTAATGTGGATGAATCATCGAGTTATGCAGCGTGGAAACAGGCCCTTTGGCACCGCCTGTCCATGCAGACCAAGAATATTGATTGGACCTAGTTCCATACGTCTGCGTTTGGCCCATATTGGTTGCCGGGACCAGTGTGGGGCCGCCTGCTGCCACGTGCGGTGGCAGGCAGAAGATAGGACTGTTCGGTAAACTGGTAACTTTGTCGTGTACTGCCGAGGTGAGGTCTGGAAGGATTTGACCGGGTTGTAAGCAAAACAAAGTATTTCACTGTACATCGGTACATGTGACAATAAAGTACAATTGAATCGTTGAATGATTGAGTATTTATCTCTCCAAACCTTAACTGTTCACGTACCTGTCCAAATATCTTTCAAGTGTTGCTGTTATAGCTGCATCAACTACCTCCTTGGGCAGCTTATCAACCTATGCCCTCTGGTTCTTGATTCCTCTACCTGTTCACCCTTATGTTTTTATTCACCTCTGTAAGATTCATGATTCAACATTCAAGAGAGTTTATTGTCATGTGTCCCTGATAGGACAATGAAATTCTTGCTTTGCTACAGCACAACAGAACATAGTAGGCATGACTACAGAACAGATCAGTGTGTCCATATACCATTATATAAATATATACACACATGAATAAATAAACTGATAAAGTGCAAATAACAGATAATGGGCTATTAATGTTCAGGGTTTTGTCCGAGCCAGGTTTAATAGCCTGATGGCTGTGGGGAAGTAGCTATTCCTGAACCTGGTCGTTGCAGTCTTCAGGCTCCTGTACCTTCTACCTGAAGGTAGCGGGGGGATGAGTGTGTGGCCAGGATGATGTGGGTCCTTGATGATGCTGCCAGCCTCTTTGAGGCAGCGACTGCGATAGATTCCCTCGATGGAAGGGAGGTCAGAGCCGATGATGGACTGGGCAGTGTTTACTATTTTTTGTAGTCTTTTCCGCTCCAGGGCGCTCAAGTTGCTGAACCAAGCCACAATGCAACCGGTCAGCATGCTCTCTACTGTGCACCTGTAGAAGTTAGGGAGAGTCCTCCTGCGCTCCAAGGATCATACCTCAGCCTCCTGCGCTCCAAAGAATAAAGACCTAGCCTGCCCAACCTCTCCCTGTAGCTCAGGCCCTCGAGTCTTGGCAACATCCTCGTAAATCATCTCTGCACTCTCTCTCTTCTTGTTGAAGCTATGAACCTTTTCTGTCAGAAATATATCACCATTTCATTCATCTTCTCTCCTTATCTGACTCCCCTTTGACTCCTTTTCAACTCAAATCCTTGCCACTTTCTTCACCCATCTGTTAATCATTCTCCCTTCATCCTCCCATCACTTGCCAGGCTTTGTTCCATCCCCACTCTCTTTTCCAGTTCTCAACCACCCTCTCCCACCCTACTCCATCAGTCTGAAGAAGCAACCCGACCCGAAACGTCGCCTGTCCATTCCCTCCACAGATGCTGCCTGACCCGCTGAGTTCCTCCAGCACTTTGTATTTTGAGCACTAGAATAACCCCGTTTTATTTTGCACGCAGGCAAGATTTACTGGTGACACAAGGAACTGCAGATGCTGCTTTACAAAAAAGGCACAGTGTGCTGGAGTAACTCAGCAGGTCAGGCAGCATCTCTGGAGAACATGGATAGGCGACGTTTCAGGTTGGGACCCTTCTTCAGCATCGAGGAGATAAGGATAGAATAGACACAAATTGTGGGGCCAGGGGAAGGAATATATGTGGAAGGGGACTGGGGGAAACGGGAAAGGAAAAATTGAGTACGCGTACAGGTGAGGGGAAGAGGGGGGAGAAGGGGGGAGGGCAAGGGATCATTGGAGAATTCAATGTTCACACTGTTAGGTTGTAATGCCCCTGTCCCACTTAGGAAACCTGAACGGAAACCTCTGGAGACTTTGTGCCCCACCCAAGGTTTCCGTGCGGTTCCCGGAGGTTTTTGTCGGTCTCCCTACCTGCTTCCACTACCTGCAACCTCCGGCAACCACCTGCAACCTCCGGGAACCGCACGGAAACCTTGGGTGGGGCGCAAAGTCTCCAGAGGTTTCCGTTCAGGTTTCCTAAGTGGGACAGGGGCATTAGCTACCCAAGCGGAATATGAGGTGCTGTTATGAGATTTACTGGTGTCCTGAATTAGTGGTGTTTTACAGAGCCCACCACCCACTGGTGTGAGCCTCACGCTGCGCCCTGCACAATGGCTGATCAATCTCAAAGTCTGATTCAATTCTAAAGACTCAATGAGATTTAGCTGTCAGGAAATCTAATCAGCAGTCACCATCTGGTCCGGTTACCATGAGAATAAACTCCCCAAATAAACACGAGCTCTTGATGAAAAATTCACAGATGACTTTGGGGAGTATTGTCATAAAATCATACGGCACAGAAATGGGAAAGATTTGACAGGCGGGAACTGGAGGGGCAATTTTTCACGCGGCAGGTAGAGGGTGTACGGAATGAGCTGCCTGAGGAAATAGTTGAGGCAGGTACTATAACAACATTTAAAATACATTTGGATAGGAAAGGTTTATTTTAGTTTAGTTTAGTTTAGTGATAGAGTGTGGAAACAGGCCCTTCGGCCCACCGAGTCCACTCCAACCAGCGATCACCCATACTAGTTCTATCCCACACACTAGGAACAATTTACAGAAGCCAATTAACTTACAAACCTGCACGCCTTTGGAATGTGGGAGGATACCGGAGCACCCGGAGAAAACCTACGCAGCCACATGGAGAACGTACAAACTCCGTACAGACGGTACCTGTAGTCAGGATCGAACCCGAGTCTGGCGCTGGATGGCAGCAACTGTACCGCTCTGCCACTATTAAGAGGTCTGAAGAAGGGTCCCGACCCGAAACATCACCTTTCCATGTTCTCCACGCATGCTGCCTGAACTGCTGAGTTTTTCCAGTACTTTGTGTCTTGTTTTGTAAACCAGCATCTGCAGTTCCTTGTTTCTCTAAGGTTTTTTAGATGGTTATGGGCCAAACACAGGCAAATGGGACTCGCTTCGATGGAACAACATGGTCGGCATGGACGAGTTGGGCCGAAGGGCCTGTTTCCGTGCTGTATCACTCTATATGATTCCTTGTGGGGGTCATTGTGTGTGAATTCAGCAGCAATGAGACCTTGCATCAGGGGCAATGGAAAGTGGATGAAAGCAGGAAGTGTGATGCTTGATCTGTGAACTTTATTTGTTGAGTCTTTCTTTAAAGGTCAATTTTGATCATTAAAAGCAGAGACAGGATTTATTTTCCACAAGGGTTAACACTCATTAGAGGACACAAGGTCATCCTACACTCACCAGGGCAACGTTGATTATCTTTATAGCCCAGTGCATTAAGTGCCTGTAATGAACTTAGATAAACCATTTAAACCACACACACGTCTAAAGTGAGTGAAAGTGACAGGACAATTTGGTCTGGCACACTCCCACTTATGTTTAGAAAGAGAGTGGGTTAATACTGGAATATTAATTCACTTATTGCTGGCAGATTGTGGCACTCCTCTGATCGATACCAGGTATTCTTTCCGCTTTAGAGATACAGCGCGGAAACATGCCCTTTGCCCCACATAGTCCACTCGGACCAGCGATCACCTCGTTCCTACACTAGCATTATCCTACACGCTAGGGACAATTTACAATTTTTACTGAAGACAATTAACCTACAAACCCGGAGTGTGGGAGGTAATCGGGGTATCCAGGGGAAACCCACACAGTCACGGGGAGAACGTACACACGCTGTATCGATTGCGCCCACGGTCAGGATCGATCTCGGGTTACTGACGCTGTGAGGCAGCAACCACAGTGCCGCCCTTAAAAAGGAAATGGGTAATATGGGTCAAACGCGGGCAGGTGAAAACAGTGTAGCTGGGGCATCTTTGGTCGGCATGGACATGTTGGGCCGAAGGGCCTGTTTCCGTGCTGTGTGACTCTATTTCACCCAGAGAGTTGTGAATTTGTGGAATTTTCTGCTTCAGAAGGCAGTCAAAGCCGATTCACTGGATGCATTCAAAAGAGAGTTAGATAGGGCTCTTAGGGACCAAGGGATACGGGGAAAAGGCAGGAACGGGGTACTGATTGTGGATGATCAGCCATGATCACGTTGAGTGGCGGTGCTGGCTCGAAGGGCCAAATGGCCTACCCCTGCACCTATTTTCTATGTTTCTATGAGTTCAGCCCTGACCCAGGCACCGTGGCGGGCGACTCAGACTTCCTGTGGGTTGTGTTCTCAGGGCTTTCCCTCACAGTGGAAAGATCAACAAGGTTTGGAAAAAGAGTCCGGGAATAAAACGGCGTTGGAGCTCCCTCAGCAGACGTATCCATTTCCCCAGCTATTTGGGTGTAATATAATTTCAGCTGGAGTCCGCTGAAGACATCTCCAAGGAATGCCTTGCCCCCGAGCCCAGACACAGGCTCTGTAATCGCATTACGCCAAGTGTTGGATTTCAAGTGTTGTCAAACAAATGTGTTTAAATCTTGTTTGTGGAGGTTTAGACACCGTCACTTCACTGCTCAAGTGGCAGCGGCCCAGGGTCGGTTTACATGGACATTGTGCCCTGTCTGATGTGGATAACGTGCCTGTCCCAGGGATGGGAAATCTTAGGACCCGGACCAGGAATCTCTGGGTTAACAAATGGGGACTAGCACCATCAATAATTTAATGAGTTCTATTCAAAAATTCAGAAGATGGACACAAAATGCTGGAGGCAAAGAAACATAGAAAAATAGGTGCAGGAGTAGGCCACTCGGCCCGTCGGGCCAGCACCACCATTCAATATGATCATGGCTGATCATCTAAAATCAGTACCCCGTTCCTGCTTTTCCCCCATATCCCTTAATTCCATTAGCCCAAAACATCTTTGGAAAAAAGGTGGCATTTCGGGTCAAGACCCTTCTACAGGCTGATGGTCAGGGGAGAGGGAAACTAGAGGCATGAGTGTAGGTACAAAGAACAAATGAATGGAAGGTGTGAAAAGAACAAATCTTTTCCAGAAACGATGATCAAGGAAATGTGGAGCCCACAAGGGTCCATTGTTGGCTATGGAAATTCAGACCTTATTTAGAGCCACCAAAACATAGTCACACAGCACGGAAACAGGCCCTTCAGCCCAATCAACATGCCCCATCCATACTAGTCCCACCTGCCTTTGTTTGGCTCAATATCCCTCTAAACCTATCCTATGCATGTACCTGCTAATTGTATCTTAAACATTGTTATAGGTAGGACCTGCCTCAACTACCTCCTTTGGCAGCTCGTTGCATATACCCGCCACCCCTTTGTGTAAAAATGTTACCCCTCGGGTTTCCCCCCCTCACCATAAACCTATTTCGCCAGGTTCTCGATTCCCCCTCTGGGCAAAAGACTGCGTTTATTTGATCTATTCCTATCACGACGTTGTACACCTTTGCAAGAGTCATCCCCCTCATCCTCCTGTGCACAAAGGAATAGAGTCCTCTCCTGCTCAACGTCCTCCTATAGCTCAGACCTCGAGTCCTGGCAACATCAAACGTCAACATTTATAGCATCTAAAATCTGAGCGAGTCGGTTTAAAACAGGCTCTCACTGGGGGACGGGTCCCACACACACTGACCCTCACTGAGGTACCCTCTCTCTCCCTCTCTGATTCTCTCTCACGCTTCCTCTCTCACACTTTCTACATCTCTCCCTCTCTCTGTTTCTCGCTCTCTGATTCTCTCTCCGCCTCTCTTTCTGATTATCTCTTTCCCTCCCTCCCTCTCTCTCCTCTCTTTCTCTGACTCTCTACCTCTTTTCTATCTCCCTCTTTCTATCCCTCTCTCCGTCTATCTCTCCGCCTGTCTCTCTCTCTCTCCATCAATCTCTCTCTCTCTCCCTCACTCTCTGACGGTCTACATATCTCTTTCAACCTATCTCTCTCTGTCGGTCTCTCTCTCTCCATCTCTCTCTTTGCCCCCTTCTCTATCCCTCTCTCTCTCTCTCTCTGTGTAATCTGCCTGTAGCGTTGGAGGCTGGTGCAGACGTGGTGGGTGCCAGTGCAGACAGAGATGGGGAGCGATGGGGTGTGTCAGCAGCGCATGTCCTGGGACAGCGAGCTCCCCGGAGTCGCGGAGACAGGACGATTGGTGATAAAGCCGGTGCTGGATGCAGGGAAGTTGTCCACTGGGAGGGGCTTTATGTGACAGACGATGCTCTAATGGGGCTGCAGAGTGCTTTCTTGGCCGGCATTCAAAGCAAAAAAATGAAATCAGTTGTTTGTTGTTTGTTTTATGGGATGTTAATGGAGACTAAAGCCTTCTCGTTCCCTTTATCTTGATGACTTTGTGTTCAAGCTTTGGCTCCACTAGTAGTTGCCATATTGACTCGCCCTGACAACAACAACTTGTGTCTGCGCGGCGCCTTGTCCGGTCACCGGCCCGGAGCAGAATGGAGGTGGAAGGGACGGGAGAGCTGGAGATACCAGGAAGCCAAGGCATCTGGAGAAGGGCCCCGACCCTGAAACGGCACCTATCCATGTTCTCCATAGATGCTGCCTGAGTTACTCCAGCACTCTGTGAACATCATGGCCATCAATGGTGGTGGGACAGCGTAAAGGGGCTGTCCCACTGCGGCAACCTAATTGGCCAGTCTAGAAGAGTTTGCCCTCGACTCGTACTCGCAGCATGGTCGACACGAGGTCCTAGGAGGTCTTTGTAACTCTCCTTCATGCTCGACAGTAGTCCTTGCGTACTCGAGGCCTCAGCTAGGTCGCGGCGTATTTTTCAACATGTTGAAATATGCCCGCGAGTAAATAAAGGTTGCCATGGAAAAAAAATCGATATTTTTTTTCCTCGTAGGTTTAGCCGAAGTAGGTTGGCATGTTATTCGTAGGTAATCAAGGGTAGTCGACGGTAGTCGTAGATAGTCTTCAACATAGTCGAAGGGAGCTCGAAGGAGATCGAAGGAGGTCGTCTTCACTCTCCAATATTTGGTGTCCAATTTTCCCGAAGTTAGTTGTAGCTAGTTACAATACAATACCTTTTATTTGTCATTTGAACCTCACATGAGGTTCAAACGAAATTTGGTTTCTGCAGCCATACAAAAAAAGAACCAAGACACACACCAACACAATTCAATTCACATAAACATCCATCACAGTGAGTCCTCCTCACTGTGATGGAAGGCAAAACTTAAACATATCTCTCCCCTGCACTCCCCTCTCCCCCCCATGTCAGAGTCAAAGACAGAGTCAAAGCCCCCAGCGGGCGATGTTAAATGTCCCGCAGCCATTAAAGCCACGCCGGGTGATGCAAGGCCACGCACCGGGTCTTGGTGTTGGAGCCCCGGTGGGCTCTTGGTGTTGGAGCCCCGGCGGGCGCTCACAAAGTCCCGCGGCCATTCCAAGCCGCGCGGGACGGTGATGTAGGCCCCGCTCCAGGTAATCTTCAACCCCGCAACTCGGGCGGGAGAAGTCGCCGTTGCGGAAGCCCCGAAAAGCGGTCTCCCACCAGGGTCCCGCGGGCTCCCGGTATTACTGTCCACAGACCTGCGGTAGGAGCTTCCGAAACTCCGGGTGTCGGGTCACAGCAGCGCTCCACCACAGCTCCACCCGCTCCGGACTCGGCCAGCTTCGTGATGGTGAGTAAATCCGCAGCTCCGCGACTGGAGCCCCAGGTCATTCCTGTTGGAGCCCGCTCCACGTTGCAGCCCCAACGACAACGGAGACCCGACAAAGAAAAGGTCGGGTCTCCCGTGCAGGGGAAAGACCTTAAAGTTCCCCCACCCCACCCCACCCCCACACACATACCCCGACAAAAAAACAATAAAAACTACATAGAACAAGACAGAAAACAATAAAAAGACAGACGGACTGCAGAGGCCGCTGCTGACAAGAGTCGCGCCGCCCATTGAAAAGCTAGTTGTAGATGGTCTTCAACATAGTCGAAGGAGATCTTCAACATGACACTTTTTCAAACTCTCCTAAACTCTTCTAAACTCACCAATTAGGTCGCCGCAGTGGGACAGCCCCTTAAGCGAGAGCTTACAGCTAATGCAACATTTTCACCCAGTCTCCAACCACTCTTATCAATGTCCACAGATGCGCCACAGAAAGCCTAGTGTCGGCTTGCACCACAGCTTGGTTTGGGAACAGTTTAGTTTAGTTTAGTTTACAGTAACCGAAATACAGTGAAAAGCTTTTTGTTGCGTGCGAACAAGTCAGCAGAAAGACCATACGTGATTACAACCAACAGCTCCATAATACAGGTGCAGGATAAAGGGAATAACGTTTAGTGTAAGATAAAGTCCTGTAAAGTCAGATTAGAGACAGTCCGACTGTCTCTAATGAGGTAGATGGTAGCTCAGGACTGTTCTCTAGTTGGTGAGAGGATGGTTCAGTTGACTGATGACAGCTGGGAAGAAATTGTCCCTAAATCAGGAGGTGTGTGTTTTCACATTCCTGTACCTCTTTCCTGATGGGAGAGGGGAGAAGAGGGAGTGACCGGGGTGAGACTGGTCCTTGATTTTGCTGGTGGCCTTGCCGAGGCAGCGTGAGGTGTAGATGGGATCGATGGAAGGGAGGTTGGCTCTGCCCAAGACCACAAGAAGTTGCAGAGAGTTGTGGATGTAGCCCAGTCCGTCACACAGACCAGACTCCCCACCATCGCCTCCATCTACACTTCACGCTGCCCCGGGAAAGCAGCCGACATCATCAAGGACCACTCACACCCCGGTCATTCCCTCTTCTCCCCGCTCCCTTCAGGCAGAAGGTACAGAAGCTTGAAAGCGCGCACCACCAGACTCAGGGACAGCTTCTTCCCCGCTGTTATCAGGCTTCAGAACGGCCTTTCCATAAGCTAGTGTACTGTCCCCATTGTGGAAATTGGATTTTTCCTCTGGATCTATTGATCCAGACTACAATACTGAGAACCTTATTCTACACTCTGTGTCTATCATGGCCGTCGATGGTAGGGGGCCAGAGGGTGTGAGTTTGGTGTGATTATATTTATGTATAGTATTATTTGATTTGGAAGGACACAAAGTGCTGGGGTAACTCAGCTGGTCAGACAGCATCTCTGGAGAACAGGGTTAGGTGACGTTTTGGGTCGGGAACCTTGCATTATCTGATCTGATCAGATAACATGCAAACAAAAGCTTATTTCTGTACCGCGGTACAGAGAAGTTTGGAAGGATAGATATTGGTTTATTATTGTCACGTGTAGCGAGATACAACGAAGCACGCAACCTGAAGTCCTGTAGAAATTGTTGAAGACATGAGAGGAATAGATAGAGTATATGCCCAGTCTTTTAAGGGAATCGAGAACCAGAGGACATAGGTTTAACATGAGGAGGAAATTATTCAATAGGAACGTGAAGGGCAATTTTTTTACACAAAGGGTGTTGTGTGTATGGAACGAGCTGCCGGAGGAGGTAAATGAGGCAAGTACTATTGCAATGTTTAAAAAACATTTGGATAGGTACATGGATAGGATAGGTTTAGAGGGATATGGACCAAAAGCAGGCAGGTGGGACTAGTGTAGTTGGTCGGCGCGGGCAAGTTGGGCCGAGGGGCCTATTTCCACGCTGTATGAGTCTATGACTACAACAGCCACACTCTGTGAGTGTTGGATCACCAGTCACACTTTTGGACGATTCAGCAAAGTCAGGTCGGCGAAATAAAGCACAGAAAATGAATGCAAACAGACGTTTAATTAGCATGAATTATTAATAAACATCTCCCATTAAAAATCGATTCCTTTTCAGTTGAACACAACTCACTCCTTATCTCCTCGCTCCCGATAGTGGAAGCTTTTAGCTGCAATAACGTCTCCCAAATCTTTCCAATTTACTCCATTTAGCTTCTAATTCACCTGAAAAGCACTTTGCCTGGCTGTAATTTGATAAAGGTTATCTGTAGAGTGCTGGCTGTCGAAGGAACCCTTCCCCCACCCCGCGACCAATACAGCCGTGTGTGGGGATCACACACAGAGTGCTCGGCCCCTCAGTCACACACAGGTACACACACATCTGCACACACATTTGTACACACACACACACACATCTGTACACACACGCACATCTGTGCACACACACACACACACACGCACACACACACACACACACACACACACACACACACACACACACACACACACACACACACACACACACACATCTGTACACAAACACATCTGTATACACACACACATTTGTACACACACATGCACACCCACATCTGTACATGCACATCTATATACACACATCTGCACACCCATAATTATGTACCTGCACACACACATCTGTATATACACACACATACGCACACATTTCTGCATGCATGCAGCTCTACACACCTCTGTAAACATACACAGCTGTACACACATGGGCACAAACACGCACATCCGTAGACAAACTAGCGTAGCTTTGTATAAGAAAGGTCCCATCTCACAAACAGGATGATGATGTTGCCTACATGAACTTTAGTAAAACAATTGACCAGGTCCCACACAGTCAATTGGTACACACACATCTGTAAACACATTCAGATACACACACATGTGTACATGGACACACAGTGATGGAGCCCTTCCTCAGAGACTCGGGTTTGATCCGGACCTTGTGGAGTTTGCACGTTCTTCTGGTGAGCACGTGGCGTTCCTCCGGTTTCCTCCTACATCCCAAATACCTGCAAGTTTGTAGGTTAATTGGCCCTGTGTAAATTGCCCCTCGTGTGTAGGGAGTGTGTAAGAATGAGAAAGTGAGATATCATAGAAATAGTGCGAGTGGGTGATCGTTGGTCGGTGTGGACTCGGTGGGCCGAAGGGCCTGTTTCCATGCTGTATCTCTAAACCGAATACCATTGGGTTACAAGCTACCCAAATTGTGATTCTGTTCCTCCAGTTTGCAGGCACTGCAGTTTTTTAAACTTTAGAAATACAGTGTGGAAACAGGCTCTTTGGCCCACCGACCAATTAATCTACAAACCTAGGATAGACTCAAAAAACTGTAGTAACTCAGCGAGTCAGGCAGCATCTCTGGAGAGAAGGAATAGGTGACGCTGGGGGGGGGGGGTTAACGGCCCTTCTTGAGACCGAGAGTCAGGGGAAACGGAATTGAGAGATACAGACGGTGATGTAGAGAGATATTCTACGTATTTGGAGTGTGGGAGGAAATCGGAGCGCAGGGAAAAAGTGATTCCTCTTCTGGGGCTACTTGGCGGCAGAGTCCTGGGAGATTAATCTTCATCTTGGAGCGACCCCATGCCAAAGCTGGAGTTTAGCCAACCAACGCAAACAGGCAGCAGAGCGGGGCTGCGGCCTGTTATGAAGGGCTCCACACAACAGTGAGTCTCCCAGACTTCGATAAACAGGATTAAAGTTCGCGCACCGTAAATTTATTGAAACCTTGGCATGATTTTGGCCAAGGTTTGTTGTCCTTTGTTTGTACCTGGGCCTTATCTGATTTTCTGGGAGTTTTGCACTGCAGGTCCCAAGAAATGTTCACAATGTCCCCCCTCACCGGCCCGCCAGGCCCAGCCACTACATCAAAGGGCGGACAAAGAGACATGTCAAGAGGCGTCTTAATTGTTGGAGATAAAGAGGCAACAGTGAGCCGCAACATATTTCCCAAAGAGAGGCAAAGCTGACTGATTCCAGGAATGGCAGGACTTTCATATGAAGAAAGACTGGATAGACTCGGCTTGTACACGCTAGAATTTAGAAGATTGAGGGGGGATCTTATAGAATCTTAAGGGGTTGGACAGGCTAGATGCAGGAAGATTATTCCCAATGTTGGGGAAGTCCAGAACTAGGGGTCACAGTTTAAGGATAAGAGGGAATTCCGTCTTTTAGGACCGAGATGAGAAAATCATTTTTTACACAGAGAGTGGTGAATCTGTGGAATTCTCTGCCACAGAAGGTAGTTGAGGCCAGTTCATTGGCTATATTTAAGAGGGAGTTAGATGTGGCCCTTGTGGCTAAAGGGATCAGGGGGTATGGAGAGAAGGCAGGGATGGGATACTGAGTTGGATGATCAGCCATGATCATATCGAATGGCGGTGCAGGCTCGAAGGGCCGAATGGCCTACTCCTGCACCTATTTTCTATGTTTCTGTGTTTCTATGTTTATTTTTAATCAAAACACAAAGTGCTGGAGTCATCGTTATTGGGGTAGAAACAAGTATCTCCAGAAGTTCCAGAAGTCTGAAGAAGGGTCCCGACCCGTAACATCACCTGTCCATGTTCCCCAGAGATGCCACCTGACCCGCTGAGGTACTCCAGCACTTTGTTTCTTTTTTTTGTATACCAGCGTCTGCAGTTCCTTGAACAAAATGACACAAAGTGTTGGAGTAACTCAGCAGGTCAGGCAGCATCTCTGGAGAACATGGATAGGCGATGTTTCGGGTCGGGACCCTTCATCTGACTGAACATCACCTATCCATGTTCTCCAGAGATGCTGCCTGACCTGCTGAGTTACTCCAGCACATTTTTAAACCTTTTGTGTATTAACCGGTATCTGCAATTCCTTGTTTCTACAGTACTTTGCGACCTTTTTTGTAAACCATCCTTGTAGACACAAGGACATTTCTGAGGGTTTTGCACTGCAGGTCCCAAGAAATGTTCACAATGTCCCCCCCTCACAAGCCCGCCAGGCCCAGCCACTACATTAAAGTGCTGACAAACAAACATGTCAAGAGGCATCTTAATTGTTGGAGATAAAGAGGCAACAGTGAGCTGTGACATATGTGACTTAAATGTTATGATATTACCTGCCTCAACTACCTCCTCCTGCAGCTCATTCCATATACCTATCATACTTTGTGTAACAAACGTTACCTTTCAGGTTGCTATTAAATCTTTCCCCTGTCATTTACCTGATGCATTCCTCTTCTAATGTTGTACACCTCTATACCCTCATCCTCCTGCCCTCCAAGGAATAAAGTCCTAGCCTGATCAACCACTGCCGATAGCTCAGACCCTCGTGTCCTGGTAACACCTTCGTAAATCGTCCCTGCACCCTTCCCAGCTTGACAACATCTTTCCTTTGACATGGTGACCAAACTGAAAACAATACTCATGAAAGTGGCCTCACCGACGTCTTTTACAACTGTGACATGACCTCCCAACTTCTGTCCTCAATACACTGACTGATGAAGGCCAATGTGCCCGAAGCCTTCTTGACCACCCTATTTCCCTGTGACACTTCCATGGAACTATGTCCCTATGATCTCTCTGCTCTACAACACTCCCTGGAGCCCTGCCGTTTACGGTGTAGGTCCTGCCCTTGTTCGACACATCCGGGAAAGGGGTTGAAACCGGACAAAGATAGTAAATACAAACAGAGAATAGATAGACTAACACCCAGGTTAATAACGAGGACAAAATGAATTAGGAAATTTTTTACCAAAGCTCTTTGTATCAATTTTCAGTTAAGTGCCAGTAAAAAGATTTTGAAGGATATTTGGTTGTTAATACCAGGATGGAAATATCATTATGGAACAGGAGATTGGACAACTTAATCAGCAAATTGACTTCCCAGGTTAAATTCATTTGTTTTGAAACAGTTCACGATTAAGTTCCTCTCGTTACTTTGCAAATGACTTAGAGAGCAGACAGTGCAGTCACAACAGAATAGATAGATGAGGTGTGCAGAGCTTTTTATTAATTGGCTCAGCTTGCCCTTATCAATCCTACAGAGTGCACAGGCTCTGGTGTATCTTTCCTTGAGTCAGCTGCTGTTCACAGCCGATCAACTCTCAGACCCCCTAAACACCAGCCTCGCAATGGGGAATGGGATGGGTGGCACTGTGTAAAGGGAGCCTCACTCTGTGACTGACCCTAGGGAGTGTGTGATGGGAGAGTGGAGAGCGAGATTCCCTCTGTATCACCCACTCCTCCCTCCGTCTATTTATCCCTCCTTTGCCCAGCAGAAATTCGACATTATTTTAAGTCATTTGTTCAGATAAGTGTGGGGTTGTATTTTTGTAGGTAAGACTAACCAGGGCAATTCGCTCAAGTGAAGGAAAGAAGGAAAGCGCCTTCCACATCCTCACTAATCGCGGAGAGTCAAGTCAAGATGGCACGGTGGTGCAGCGGTAGAGTTGCTGCCTCACGGCGCCAAAGACCCGGGTTTCATCCTGACTACGGGCGCTGTCTGTACGGCGTTTGTACGCTCTCCCCGTGACCGTGTGGGTTTTCTCTGGGTGCTCCGGTTTCCTCCCGCACTCCAAAGACGTGCACGTCTGTAGGGTAATTAGCTTCTGTAAAATTGTGAATTATCCCTAGTGTGTAGGATAGTGCTAGTGTACGGGGGTGTACGGGGGGACAATTTACAGAAGATAATTAACCTGCAAACCCGCACGTGTTTGAGATGTGGGAGGAAACTGGAGCACCCGGAGGAAACCCACGTGGTCACAGGGAGAAGGTGCAAACTCCACACACAGGCAGCACCTGAAGTCAGGATCGAACCCGAGTCTCTGGATACTCTTTGGATAAAACAAGTTTATCAAGGGTTACTCATAGATGGCTTCAACCTGGGGAGGTTCTCTTGGGAGTTCTGGGACAAATGATTACACCTCAACCAACATCACACAAAACAGAAAATGTCATCGTGTGTTATAGTGTCATGGAGTCACAAACAGGCTCTTCGGCCCAACTGCTCCATGCCAACCAAGATGCTCCATCTAAGCTAGTTCCACCTGCTCGCTCTAAACATTTCCTATCCATGTACCTGTCCAAATAACCTTTAAATGCTGTTATGTATAGTACCTGCCCCAACTACCTCCTCTGACAGTTCGTTCCATGCACCCACCACACTCTGAGTGAAATAGTTGCCCCTCGGGATCCAAATAAATCTTTCCCCTCTCACCTTAAACCTATATACTTTGGTCTTGATTCCCCCACTCTGGATAAAAGACTCTGTGCATTCACCCTATCTATTCCCCTCATGATCTTATACACCTCTATAAGATTACCCCTCAGCCTCCTGCGCTCCAAGGAGTAAAGCCCTAGCCTGCCCTCTTTATAGCTCAGGTCCTTGAGTCTTGGCAATCTCCTTTTGTAAATCGTTTCTGCGCTCTTTCCAGTTCTTCCTTCTGTGTATTCTGGGAAATAGAATATTACAGAGTGCGGCATCACTCAGTACCGGCCCCCTCCCTCAGTACTGCCCCCCCCTCTAGAATGCCCCCCCTCCTCAGTACTGCCCCCCCCTCAGGAATGCCCCCCCTCCTCAGTACTGCCCTCTCCCTCAGTACTGCACCCCCTCAGTATTGCCCCCTCCCTCAGTACTGTTCCCCCCCTCAGTACTGCCCCCCCCTCCTCAGTACTGCCCCCCTCTCCCTCAGTGCTGCCTCCCCTCAGTACTGCCCCCCCTCCTCAGTACTGCCCCCCCTCAGTACTGCCCCCCCCTCAGTATTGCCCCCTCCCTCAGTACTGCCCCCCCTCAATACTGCCCCCCCCCTCAGTATTACCCCCCCCAGTACTGCCCCCCCCCTCAGTACTGCCCCCCCCCTCAGTACTGCTCCCCCCTCACGACCGCCCTCCCACAGTGCTGTCCCCCTGCACATCCCCACTAGATGCAGGGGGTCCTGTGGGAGGTATTACCGGTAGTGTGCAAAGAGGTGGCTGAGCCCCTCGATGACCCCTTAACTCTGGAGGAGCTGACTGTTACCCTGCATCAGCTCGGGGGGGGGGGGGGGGCAAGTCTCCAGGACTGGATGGGCTGACGGTGGAGTTTCTTAGAGCCTTCTGGGATGTACAGGGGGGTGACTATATGATGGTCCTGGAGGAGAGCATGGTGACCGGGGAGATGCCCTTGTCGTGGCGCAGGGCAGTCGTTGTTCTGCTGCCCAAGAGGGCAATCTCCGTCTTTTGAAGAACTGGCGCCCGGTCTCTCTTCTCAGCTCAGAATACAAAGTCTTTGCACGGGCAATGGTGAATCACCTGGGTCCCATGCTGTACAAGTGATCAACCCAGACCAGTCCCACACAGTCCTGGGCCGGTCCATCCAGGACAATATCCATCTGGTTCAGGACCTGATCCATCTATCCCAGCTGTATTCCATCTGTGTAGAGCCATTCCTGTGCCTTCTCCGGAGGCGGTTGGCAGGCCTGGCTTTACCGGGGCCAGGGGTGGAGGTAGTTCTTTCGGCCTACGCCGATGATGTCCTTCTGATGTTCACCGACCCTGTTGACCTGCGGAGGATGCGCGAGTGCCAGCAGGTTTTCTCGGCTGCATCCTCCGCCAGGATCAACTGAGGGAAGTGTTTTGGTCTCTTGGTGGGTCAGTGGGAGGTGGACTCCCTGCTGGAGGAGATGACAGCTTATGCGTGGAGCACCACACACCTCCTCTACCTGGGGGTCTACCCGAGTCCCACTGAGGGGGCTTGGCTGGCGAACTGGCAGGAGCCAGAGGCGAATGTCGTCACCCGGCTGGGGCGTTGGTCAGGCCTCCTTGGCGCGCTCTCTTACCAGGGGAGAGCATTGGTCATAAACCAGCTGGTGGCCTCTATGTTGGGGTACCGGCTGCCCACTCTGGTCCCGCCCTTGTTATTTGTCACCATGATCCAGAGGAGGTTGGTGAACTACTTCTGGGGAGAGAGGAATCATTGGGTCTATGCTGGGGTTCTGAGTCTCCCGTTGGAGGAGGGCGGTCAGTCGCTGGTTTGCGTCCGTACCCAGGTGGCGGCTCTCGGTCTCAGGACCCTGCGGAGGTATACGTATTCCGAGAGTCCTCCTAGATGGCACGCGCTGGCGACGTACTTTTTCCGCGAGGGTCGCTGCCTCCAGGCGGGCACACAGCTCCCGGTAGCGGGCATCAGTCGACACGCTAGGCGGGAGTTGCCTGGCTTTTATCGTGATACACTTAAAGCCAGGAATCTGATCACCTTCAGCCAGGGTGCTGCTCCACAGGGGGAGGGGGGTGTTGTGGCTGCGAGGGTGGCCAGTCCTCACCCTGTCACGGTGGGTATCGAGGAGAGGCGTGTCCGTGGAGAGATTCCGGCCGAGCTTACCCCCGCTCCGTCGGAATTGCTCACAGGACCCACGGCCCGGGTCCCTTTCCCAGAGCCGGCCCCACACAACATGAGCCGCCTTTCCGAGATGCCCAGCTTGCCGTTCCGTGACGCTGAGAGGCGGGTACTGTACAGGCTGCTCCTGCACACTCTGCACTTCCTCGCCCTTGTCTTCCATCCGGACACGCCCTGGCGGTCCATGTTACCATCTGACGGCGGGAGTGGTCCCCGGTGGAGGTCTCTCTATAGGGGAGTCCTCCCCCTTTACATCGGGGACCTGGGGTGGGGAGTGTTGCACATGGCTGTGGCCTGTAACAGATACTTGAGCCGGTTCACGGGCTCGCCAGCCGCCTGTCACTTCAGCGGCGAGGAAGAGACCGTGTTTCATGTGTACGTGCAGTGTGAGAGGTTGCAGCCCCAGTTCAACTATCTGAAGGGGCTGCTCCTCAAGTATTGGCTACATTTTAGCCCCACACTCCAGATATTTGGGGACCCGGTACAGAGGGGGGAAGGGTCGGGAAGGAGAGGGGGATCTCCCTGTCTGTCTGCTCCTGGGCCTGGCCATGATGGCCGTTCACAAGCCCAGGCAGCGGGTAGTTGACTGCCCGCCCCTAACCTAATCTCCTCTGCCTGCATGTGATCCGTATCCCTCCATTCCCTGAATATCTGTTCTGTTCTGTGTCCTATGATCTACAGTATGTGCATGGTGTAGGGAGAAGGTAGCCTGGGGAACTCTCTCTGCTCTTGGCACTACACCAGGGTAATTTTCCTAAAACAGACAACTTTCAGATTTAAGAGCTCTCTCTGATGGGTCTAACAATGGATTGAATGGGTATTTTGAACTTGTAGCGATCTAGACAGCGATAGGAAAAGTTCCTGTTAACTCATTGAGAACCAAATCTCCTTCTCCCAGAGTTTGCTGCTTTAGACTTCAGACTTTAAAGATACAGTGCAGAGACAGGCCCTCTGACCCACCGAGTCCGCGCTGACCAATGATCCCCGTACACTAGCACTATCCCACGCACAAGGGACAATTTACAATTTAACTGAAGTCAATTAACCTACAAACCTGTACGTCTTTGGGAATGTGGGAGGAAACCGGAGCACCTGGAGAAAACCCAGGCGGTCCCATTGCAAACTTCATACAGACAGCACCCGTGGTCAGGGTCGAACCTGAGTCTCTGGCGCTGTAAGGCAGCACCTCTACGCTGTGCCAATATGCAGCCTGCTGCTGTTCCTATATGGTATAAAATATTATACCATATTTTAATTTTTATTCAAGAAATACTTAAAAGACTGCAGTGCACATTGACAGCGAAAGAGAACTGTTCAGACCAATTGCATCGGCAACTGGGAAGTTTATTTAGAGAGGGGGATGCAGTGGAGTTGCTGCCTCACAGTGCCAGAGACCCAGGTTTGATCCTGACTAGGGGTGCTGTCTATGTGGAGTTTGCATGTTCTTCCTGTGACTACGTGGGTTTCCTCTGGGTGCTCCGGTTTCCTCCCACGTTCCCGAGGCGTGTAGGTTTGTTGGTTAAATGGATCCGGTAAACTGTCCCTGGTGTGTAGGATACAATTACTGTACGGGTGATAGCTGGTCGGTGTGGGCAAGAGTTAGAGGTGTACAAAATTATGAGAGGAATAGATTGGGTGAACGTACAGAGTCTCTTGCCCAGAGTAGGGGAATCAAGAAACAGAGGACATAGGTTTAACGTGAGGGGAGTGGCTATATGTAACGAGGTGCCGGAGGAGGTAGTTGGGGCAGGTACTATCGCAACCCATAATAAGCATTTAGGCAGGTACATGGACAGGGTAGGTTTAGAGCAGGGGGTTTTCGTCCTGTTTACTCAAACGTTTTCATCCCGTTTACCCCTAGCAACTTTAATAGCACATAACAATGTTATTTCACTTATTTATGAACAACTAATGATGAACAGATATACCAGAACCAAACATATGTACAAATCCAGAATAAACACATTTACCCCTGGGTAGGTGAAATTTACCCCCTACCCCCATGCAGGCAGGTGAGACTTGTGTAGCTGGGGCATGTTGGTTGGTGTGGGTCCACGGGCCTGTTTCCACACTGTGTAATTCTATGACTCTATGAAAGGAAGGAAGGAAAAGGGACGGAAAATGGATGGAGTGTGGGCTGGTGCGTTCGTTCGTCAGAGACTCTAAGGTTGGAGATTATTTACTCAGGAGCGGAGAGTTTACAATGGTGATGAATGCAGTGAATGTAAAATGCTTCTGATTCACCCCAAAGGTCAACTGGAATATGCAAATATCTGTGATTAAAATCTGCCTTCAGCTGATAACAGTCTTATCTCCAGAACTAGGAGAGCAGCTCACGGTCCTCCCACTGGAATAAACCCATCCGTCCATCCGTCTGATGTGACAGTGAGATTTGAACAATCAGATGGAAATGGAAGGGGGAGAAGAGAGGGAAGGAGGGGCAAAGATTGGGAGCATGTCCGTGTGGGAAAAATCAATAAAGGGCTATAGGCCTATTGCGAGTTTATGTACAGGGCCATACTATATCTATCCATGCACTGTATACTTGTATTTATACTTATGCATCTTAATGTATCGTATGTCATGTTTTATACTTTGGCAATATAACAATGTATTTTTTTATCATGCCAATAAAGTTTTAAATTGAAAAAAAAATAAAAAAATTGAGTGGGGCAGGAGTAGAGAGGAGGACGAGGGAGAGATGGAGAGGGGAGTGCGTGCGATAGTGTCGGTCCAATGGGAGAATTATAGAGGATTTGAGGACATGGTAAAAGAGAGAGAGGGAGAGAGAGGGGGAAGGAGTGAGAGGGCAGGGGAGAGAGGGACTGGGGGGGATAGAGAGGAGGAGTGATGGTGGGGGTGAGATCGAGACAGGGAGAGTGGGGGGTGAGAGGCAGATGGAAGGTGGGGTGGGAGGTATTGTAAATATGTCAGGGAGAGGGGGAGGAAATAGGGAGGGATAAGAGAGAGACAGAAGGGAGGGGAACGGTGTAAGGGGCACAAATGGGAGGGAGACTGAGAGGAGGGGAGAGGGAGAAACGGAGAGCGTGACAGAGAGAGGAAGGTGACTGGGGGAGAAAAGGGGACGGAGATAGAAGCAGTGAGAAAGAGGGAGAGACGGAGTGTGTACGGAGTGTAAATATGTGTGAGAGAGGGAAAGAGGCAGAGACTGGGAGGGAGAGGTGGAGCTGGGAGAGAGGGAGGGAGAGAGGAAGAGAGGGAGGGTGTGTGAGAGAGCTGTAGCGAGACGGAGAAGTGGTGCACAGGCTCACAGCGCCAGAGACCCGGGTTCGATCCGACCTCTGGGTACTGTCTGTGGGCAAAGTTTGCTTGTTCTCCCCGTGACCACGTGGGTTTCCTCCTGGTGCTCCGGTTTCCTCCCACATCCCAAAGACGTGCTGGTTTGTAGGTTAATTGGCCCTCTGTATATTGTCCCTACTGCGTAGGGAGTGGATGAGAAAGTGGGACAACATAGAACTAGTGTGAGTGGGTGATCGATGGTCCGCACAGACCCGGTGGGCCGAAGGGCCTGTTTCAATGCTATGTGTCTCTAGGACTCTAAGTGGGAAAGAGAGAGAGTTATGCCCCTGTTCCACTTAGGAAACCTGAACGGAAACCTCTGGAGACTTTGCGCCCCACCCAAGGTTTCCGTGCGGTTCCCGGAGGTTTTAGTCAGTCTCCCTACCTGCTTCCACTACCTGCAACCTCCGGGAACCACCTGCAACCTCCGGGAACCGCACGGAAACCTTGGGTGGGGCGCAAAGTCTCCAGAGGTTTCCGTTCAGGTTTCCTAAGTGGGACAGGGGCACAAAGCTGTGAGGTTAGAACGGGAAAAGGGGGGAGAGAGAGAGAGAGAGAGAGAGGGAGAGAGAGAGAGAGAGAGAGAGAGAGAGAGAGGTAGGCTAGGAGGGGGGGGGGGAAGAGAGGTGGGAGAATGACATTGGAGTGAGTAGGGAGTAGAGGAGAAATGACAAATGTAAAAAAACGTAATAAAAATGAACAAACAACTAACAGCCCCCAGAGAAATCAATGTTGAGGTTAGTTATTTAAAATAAATATCTCCTCAAAGTAATTTAGCAGGTGGGTGAATGACAGACACAGGAGACATCAAGGAACTACAATTATCATCACTGCAATTGTGCTGCTATCGCAATGCTGAGCTCGGGCACTGTCTGTGTGGAGTTTGCACGTTCTACCCCTGACCCTGTGGGTTTTCTCCGGCTGCTCTGGATTCCTCCCACATCCCGAGTTTAAGTTCGAGTGAAAACAAATTCCTCGGAGCAAATATTATTACTAGCCATATCGAAATAATGGCCAAGAGAGCACACCAACACCTCTACTTGCTCAGAAGGCTTAGGAAGTTTGGCATGTCCCAACAACTCTCACCAGCTTCTACAGTCGCGCCGTAGAAAGCATGTTATTGTTCGGGAACAGCTCCATCCAAGGCCGCAAGAAATTGCAGAGAATTGTGGACGCAGCCCAGACCGTCACACAAACCAACCTCCCTTCCATCGACTCCATCTACACCAGCCGCAAGCATAATCAAGGACCAGTCGCACCCCAGTCACTCCCTCTTCTCCCTGAATGTGGAGGTGTATGTTTTCACACTTCTGTACAGCTTGCAGGATGTGAGAGGGGGGAAGAGGGAGTGACCAGGGTGAGATTGGTCTTTGATTTTACTGGTGGCCAAAGCCGAGGCAGCGTGAAGTGTGGATGGAGTCGATGGAAGGGAGGTTGGTTTGTGTGATGGTCTGGGCTACGTCCATAACTCTCTGCAATTTCTTGCGGCTTTGGACGTAGCTGTTCCCAAACCGTGCTGTGATGCATCGCGATGAAATGCTTTCTACGGCGTATCTGTAGCGGTCGGTGAGAGAGGGAGAGATTTCCCCACCACCCAGCCGGCTGTCACTGAGGAAGCTTGTAATCCTGACCAAAGCCCAACTTTTATTTGTTCTCTATCTCTCGATAATCACTGCCTATGCCTCTCGTTTCCCTTTCCTCTGACTCTCAATCTGAAGACGGGTCTCGACCCGAAACGTCACCTATTCCTTTTCTCCGGGGATGCTGCCTGACCCGCTGAGTTACTCCAGCGTTTTGTGTCCTTTTTCAATAAAAATGAAGCAGGTTAAGTTGTGGATCTGGCAGGCTTGAGCTGCTTTTAACAGTGAAAGCTGTCACTAACAGAGCAAGGCTGGCGGGTACGAGCTGCCTGCATTGTCTGGGCCCTGTGTATGGGTCAATGAATCTCTCTTGTGAATCCTTGCGGGGGCAAAAAGAAAACATCTGCACCCTCTCTTTCTCACAACGTTTCATTTAAAATGCATTCCCTTTTCTTGGCCGAGGCTCCAGTGCGATTCCGATGGCTGATCCGGGATTTGGGAGGAGAGTTCTTCTGTTCAATTCTTCTGCAGAACCAGAGCTCACGTGCGGAGAGAATGGGGCAGGTTCACTGCTAAATCTCTCTCTCGGCCTCTCCCTCTCCCTCTCCACAGTCTGGCCAGCTGCCGGTGAACAGCCACTGCCTCTCCCCGCACTCTCTCTCTCTGGAGATCAACAGTGGCAGCTGAAGTTTACTTGCAAGAGAGAAGCCTTTTTTACATTCGGCAAAGACAGACACAAAATGCTGGACTCCAGTCTGGAGGGCCCGACCTGAAACATCACCTATTCCATTTCTCCAGAGATGCTGCCTGACCTACTGAGTTACTCCAGCATTTTGTGTCTATTTGTGGAATAAATTTGTGTCAACCCCATACAAACAACTCCACCTTCTTCCCCCCCCCCCCCCCCCCTCCATCTCGTTTCCCTATACCCCACCTGGACTCGCACCCATTTCTCCTCTTCCCCCTCCATTCCTTCCTCTGGCTTCACAATTTGCACCCATCCGTCTCACACTTTTGCCTTTTCATCTCTGACCTTTGTCCAACCATCTACCTATCCGACCCCCCCATCCCCCCCATTACCTGTAACACCTGTCACTCATCAGGCTTTGTCCCACCCCCATCTCTCTTCCAGCTTCGTCCCCCTACTACAATCAGTCTGAAGAAGGGTCCTGGCCTGAAACGTCACCTATCCATGTTCTCCCTCATCCTTCCCCGCTGAGTTGCTTTCAGGTTGAGGTTGATTATTGTCATGTGCGCTGAGATACAGTGAAAAGCTTTGTTTTGCGTACAATCAATGTTTACAAACCCGCCGTGCTGCTGCTAATGAGAATTTCATTGTTGTGTTTAGGTACATATGGCAATAAAGCACTCTTGACTCCAATCAGATCAGATGTACCATAGATAGACACAATCAATTCTTCACAAGGGTCAAGAACTTGGAACGCCACCGATCCATGGTCTCCAGAGATGCTGGCTGACCCGCTGGGTTGCTCCAGTACTTGGTGTCTTTTTTTTGCAAGCCAGCATCTGCAGTTCCTTGTTCAATTACAATCGGTAGAGCAAAGGGGAAGATGCAGAATATGGTTCTCGACATTGTAGCGCACCAGTTCTATAGAACTATAGCATTTTTTATTTATTTTTAATAAACCAGCATCTGCAGTTCCTTGTGCCAGCGTTTTACACCGATTGGGAATGGTGACTGTTGAATGGGAATGGCAAGTGTTGGACTCTCCCGAGGATAGTTATTTACTCTTCGTGCGTGCACAGGAATGAAAATCACTTAATGACGCAAAGTGCTGGAGTAACTCAACGGGTCAGGCAGCATCCCTGGAGAACATGGATAGATGACCAGTCTAATGAAGCATCCCGATCCGAAACGCCGTCTATCCATGTGCTCCAGAGATTACTAGGCTGTGTTACTCCAGCACTTTGTGTCTGTTTCTCCTGGGTGGTGCATTCTTTCATTAGGACACACATAGACACCCCTGAAGTGTGGGTACGACACTGTTACATTGTAGGTCCAGGAAGCCAGTTTATACACAGCAAGCTCTCACAGTGAGGACAATTAGACCTTAGAGATACAGCGTGGAAACAGGCCCTTCAGTCTACCGAATCAGTGCCGACCAGCGATCATCCCGTACACTAGCACTATCCAACACATCATGGACAACTTACAGAAGCCAATTAACCTACAAACCCATACGTCTTTGGAGTGTGGGAGGAAACCGGTGCACCCGGAGAAAACCCACGCGGTCACAGGGAGTACTTACAAACTCCGTAAAGACAGCACCTGTAGTCAGGATTGAACTCGGGTCTCTTGCGCTGTGAGGTAGCAACTCTACCGCTGCACTACTGCTGCCCCATAGTTAGGATTCCCCAATTAGTTCTAGCAAGGTTGACCGAGGGGTAAATGTTGGCCCCAGTCACCACAGTCAAGAGCATCCGGCTGAAGAAAAGTCCCGACTCATAACACCACCGAACCAACTTTCCAGAGATACTGAAGAAGGGTATCGGCCCGAAACGTCGCCTATTTCCTTCGCTCCATAGATGCTGCTGCACCCGCTGAGTTTCCCCAGCAATTTTGTGTACCTTCCAGAGATACTGCCTGGCCTGCTGAGTTATTCCGCACTTTGTGTCTGTTTCTTAAACCAGCAACCGCAGTTTAGTTTAGTTTAGAGATACAGTGCGGAAACAGGCCCTTCGGCCCACCATGTCTGCGCTGACCAATGATCCTTGTACACTAGCACTATCCTACACACGAGGGACAATTTACAATTATACCAATGCTAATTAGCCTACAAACCAACACGTCTTTGGAATGTAGAAGGGAACAAGATCTCCCGAGGAAAATCCACGCGGTTTCAGTGAGAGCGCACAAACTCCACACAGACAGCACCCTTTGTCAGGATCAAACCCAGGTCTCTGGCACTGTAAAGGGCCTGTCCCACCAGGCGATTTTGTAGGTGACTGCCGCCGACTGTCATAGTCGTAACAGGTGGCCGAAACACCGGCGACTGGACTAATGGGGCCGTCCCACTGAAGCGATTTTTTAGGCGACTGCCGTCGACTACGACAACGGAATTCACCAAAGTCAGCGCCGGCGACAACCTACGTCACCTGGCGACAACCTATGACATCACTTACGCCAGGAGAAGACAAGCTACGACAAGCCCACCGTCACCGACAGTCGCCGAAACGTTTTGAACATTTCAAAATCCAGCGCCGACCAGAAAAAACGCTACAACTCTTCGGGCGGCCGAGGAGACTACTCATGACCATACAGGGAGACGACTCACGACCATACAGGGAGACGACTCACGACCATACAGACGACACCCCACCAGCAGTCGCATAAAAAATCACCTAAGTGGGACAGGCCCTTAAGGCAGCAACTCTACCGCTGCGACACCGAGCCACGCAAGTTCCTTGTTTTTACATGAGAATCACTTGCCTCTTATCAGGAAGAAAAAGGAATAAAATTCAGCTCAGGGCTGCAGCCACAATCCATGCAAGAGTTAATGTGGGAATGTTTTCAAGGAGCTATCCCAGTGATCAGCTGGCCACTGCCCTCCATGGGCCACTGCAAGAACAGCAGTTTCTGCTGTAGGAATCCTGTAGGCAAAGATCATAGAGCAGAGAGGGAGGGGGAATTATTTTGTATATCGGGAGTCCAAATTAATAATTTTTAGCTTTAGCATCAAGAGTCAAGAATGCTTAATGGTCATTTGCATCGACAACGGAACAATGGAATTCTCTAGAGTAGAAACGCACAGAGGCACAAACCCAGAGTAGGGGAATCGAGAACCAGAGAACATAGGTCGAAGGTGATGGGGGAAAGATTTAATTGGAACCTGAGGGGTTCAATTTTTCACACAAAGTGTGGTGGGTGCACGGAACAAGCTGCCAGTGGAGGTAGTTGAGGCAGAGACCTTCGCAACGTTTAAGAGGCATTTAGACAGGTACATGAATTGGAAAGATTTAGAGAGACACGGGCCAAATGCAGGCAGGGAGGACTAAGTGTAGATGGGGCATGTTAGTCGGTGCGGGCAAGTTGGGGTGAGGGGTCTGTTTCCACGCTGTGGAAACTCTAAATAAGGAACTGCAAGTGCTGTTTTACAGATAAAGGCACAAAGTGCGAGAGTAACTCAGCGGGTCAGGCAGTATTGCTAGAGAACATGGATAGGCAACGCTTCAGGTCAGGACCGTTCTTCAGACAAGTTTTCCCCGGAATGGAAATTTTGAATTCAATTTTGAATTTCTTAGGACTGTCTATGGATGTACTAAGCAAAGATCCTATAGCGGAGCAAGATAGACCACTCCTGCTAAATGCAATGGGCTTGACGTGTAGTACGCAACGGAGCGGAACGTGGGCCTTTTTTTCATCCATTTCAGTAACCCGACCCGACTTGAATCGCAGAGTAATCAACGTTGCGGGGGAACAGTTTGTGTTAATAAATTATAATTCTGAAAATGAGGAGAAGATTTTTCCCAAAGAACTTTTATTTTTACGAGGATGTTTCCGTAACCGGCTTCCGTCTCCGCACTAGTTATCTATGCTCAGCCATGACGGGAACTTTGGTGTGGAGGCGGAAGCCAGCTACGGAAATGGGGCCGAAAATTACCCGTGAATCTGCCCATGACCGTACTACGTCTTTTTCGTTGAGTGATCTATCTTGCTCGCTATAGGATCTTTGGTACTAAGGAATTTATCTATGGACTTTATCTTGCACTAATCATTATTCCCTTTATCCTGTATCTGTACACTGGGGGCGGCTTGATTGTAATCATGTGTAGTCTTTTACTGACTGGATAGCAAGCACCAAAAAAGCTTTTCACTGTACCTTGGTACACGTGACAACAATAAACAAAGCGAAACTAAACTTTAGGTTCTTTGCGCTGGTATTATGTTTATTAATTTATTGAATTTTTGTTTAGTATATATTACCTATGTGTATTGTGTTTACAGGTGCATAGCTGCAATAAGAATTTATTGGTCCATTGTCGATGCATACGACAATTAAATATAGAGCAGTAAAATGTAGAAACAAGGAACTGCAGGTGCTGGTTTACAAAAGAAAAAGACACAAAGTGCTGGAGTAACTCAGAAAGTCAGGCAAACGTCATCTATCATGTTCTCCGATTAAACTCTTACTTGCTGCATCTTTACACGTACAGTAACACAACCAGTAAATACACAGTAATTTCTAACACAATAAAGTATCAATAATACTGGGATAACTGAAGGGAATGGAGGGATACGGATTATGTGCAGGCAGATGATGATTGGGCTTGACACCATATTCAGCATTGACATTGTGGGCTGAAGGGCCTGCTCCTGTGCTGTGACGTTCTACACACAAAGCGCTGGAGTAACTCAGCGGGTCAGACAGCATCTCTGGAGAACAGGAGAGTAGGGACCCAATATCAAACTGACCTGATGAGTTTTTTAGCCAGTGATGACTTGAGGGTTCCCGAACGAGAGTTTGGAGTGAAATGGAGATGTTTGTCCCTGTCAGCTGGCTGATCAGAGGGATAGAGCAGGAAAGGATGCAGAAAATATTTACCAGGATGTTGCCAGGCGATGAGGGCCCGAGCTGTAGGGAGGGGTTGGGCAGGCTCGGACTTTATTCCTTGGAGCACAGGAGGCTGAGGGGTGATCTTACAGGCGTATAAATTCACGAGAATAGATAGGGTGAACGCACAGAGACTTTTACCCAGGGTAGGGAAATCAAGAACCAAAGGACATAGATTTAACGTGAGGGGGGTGGGTAAGATTCAATAGGAATCTGAGGGGCAACTTTTATTACACAAAGGGCGGTGGGTGTATGGAACGAGCTTCTTGAGGAGGTAGTTGAGGCAGGTACTATCACAACATTTGAGAAATATTTACACAGGTAATTTACATAGGTTTAGAGGGATATGTGTCTAACACGGGCAGGTGGGACTAATGTAGATGGGACATCCTGGTTGGCATGGGAAAGTTGGGCCGAAGGGCCTGTTTCCACGTTGTATGACTATGACTGATTCCAGTGAATCAGCCTTTACTGGTCACTTTAAGGAGAGTTAGTTACTAAAAGCACTCCATTATTGGAGGACCATGGTTTATCTAAGCTTTGTGCACACTCAATGAAACGGACTGATAATATCTCATTTTCCACGCAGATACACACAAAAGCTACCGCTGGAGACTGTTCAAAAAAACTCCCTAAAAGCAGTCAGCTGAGAATGAAATGAGCTCGTAGCCCTTGGCAGTGTGGGGCCGCATGTTCAGCTTTGAACCAAGGCACGGTGGCAAACTCTTGAAACCTTTCTCGGGATGAAGGCACAGGGCGGCACGGTGGCGCAGTGACCTCAGTTCGATCCTCACTACAGGTGCTGTCTGTGTGCACATTGAAATTGATAGATTCTTGATTAGTCAGAAGTCAAGAGTTAAGAGAGTTTTATTGTCATGTGTCCCAGATAGGACAATGATAGTAAGGGCAGATGGGGCTCGTCAGCCTGGGAAGGCAGTCCTTCTAGCAGAGGGAAAACTCTGAAGTAAAACCTTCACTGCCTTGTGGCCATATCCAGTCATGGAAAAGGCTCCAGGAATAAACCTCAAGAAAATCCGGAGTCGGAGCCCCTAAGGCAGTTCGTCGTTGTCTACTGGCAGCTCCTGCGACGGCGCTGATGCCAAACTGTAACGGCCCTGCTGTTCCTTTGGATCGATCAGCGACGTGGAGAGGGTGGGACGTGCTGCATGGGCAACAGCCTGTCCTCCATATGACATCGCCCAGGCTTGCATCCGACCAGGATGCATCACCCATGGTCATTCATGACTGAGAGGGGGCCTGCTAGTAAGGGTGTCAGGGGTTATGGGGAGAAGGCATGAGAATGGGGTTGAGAGGGGAAGATATATCAGTTTTCATTGAATGGCAGAGTGGACGATGGGCCGAATGGGCTAAATCTGCTCTAAAACTTACGAACATGAACTTATGAACATTCTCTCTGTGGCCTCGTGCTCCGGTTTCCTCCCACACTCCAAAGACGTCCAGGTTTGTAGGTTATTAGTCTTGGGTAGAAATGTAAATAGTCCCTAGTGTGTAGGATAGTACTAGTGTACGGGGTGATCGCCGGTCGGTGTGGGCTTGGTGGGCTGAAGGGTTTGTTTCCACACTGTATCTCTAAAGTCTTAGTTGAGCGCTTATCCTGGAGTTATAGCACAAGACAGTTACCAAACCAGAAAAATGCTGGAAACACTCAGTGGGTCAAGCAGCACCTGAGGATCTAGAAACAGTTCATATTTCAGCTGGAAGATCCTTCACCTGAATGGGGGGAAAGAAAATGTGGTCTCTCAATGTGGCCCCCACTACATTGGCGAGACCAAGCGTAGACTCGGTCGAGCCGCAGCCTCACAGCGCCAGCGACCCGTGTTCAGGCCTGGCCTCGGATGCTGTCTGTATGTGGAGTTTGCCCGTTCCACCTATGACCGCATAGGTTTCCTCTGGGTCCTCTGGTTTCCTCCCACATCCCAGAGATGTGTGGGTTTGCAGGTTGATTGGCCTCTGTGAGTTGCCCCTGGTGTGTAGGGAGTGGATGAGAAAATGGGGTAAAGGGGCTGTCCCACTGTACAAGCTCATTCAGGAGCTCTCCCGAGTTTGAAAAAAAATCAGACTCGTGGTAAGCACGTAGAATGTACGTAGCGGGTACGTCGGAGCTCGGGACGTCTCTTAGCGGCTCGTAACGCTAACGGCGGGTACTCGGGAAACGCGGTATGCTCGTGAAGACTCGTGAAGAATGTCCACGAGAGCCCCGAGTACCTACGAGCGGCTATTACCGTAAATCTCCGAGTTCGAATCAGGGGAAACCCGGGAGAACTCTTGAATTAGCTCGCACAGTGGGACAGCCCCTTAACATAGAACTAGTGTGAATGGGGGAAATCGATGGTCAGCGTGGAGTCAGTGGGCTGGAAGGCCTGTTTCTATGCCGCATATCTAAACTAAACAAAGCTAAGGTATTTGTTGTCAGACTAGAATACTGAGCAAGAGTGGATGTTTCGTAATTGTGGTTTGTGATGTAATTGTGGTTTGTGATGTAATTGTGGTTTGTAATGTAATTCTATTTTCTTCGAATTTGCATTATGCTGATGAGAAACTGCAGACAGACCATAACTTTAATAATCATAGATGGATAATTTTATCAGCATAATACACATGTTCTTTAGTTTGGTTTAGAGACACAGCATGGAAATATGTTCTTCAGCCCACGCCGACCTATGTTCACTATTTCCATGTTAGCCCATTTTCTCATCCATTCTCTACACACTAGGGGCAATTTTACAGATGGCCATTTAGCCTACAAATCCGTACGTCTTTGGGATGTGGGAGGAAATCAGAGCACCCGGAGGACAGCCACACGGTCACAGGGAGAACGTGTAAACTCCACACAGGCAGCAGCAGAGGTCACAATCGAACCCAGGTCGCTGGTGCTGCCAGGCAGCAGCTCAACCTGCTGTACCACTGTGCCGCTCATAACTGGTGTCAGATGCTCTTCATGTGAAGAAGCTACTCGAATAAGAGCAGGAGGTACAATTGCTGCCTCACAGCACCAGAGACCCGGGTTTGATCCTGCCTACGGGTGCTGTCTGTACGGAGATTGCATGTTCCCCCTGTGACTGCTTGGGATTTATGGATATATGGATAGGAAAGGGTTTAGTGGGATATGGGCCAAATGCAGGCAAATGGGACTGGTTTAGTGTCGGCTCAATTTGGTCAGACTGGACAAGAGGGGCTGAAGGGCCTGTTTCTGTGCTGTTCGAGTCTATGACTCTATGGACCTCCAGTTCCCATCAGACGTGCAACGCTCCCTCACTGGCAACACTGTCGGACTTTGCTCACATCCTTTGCTTGTCAGATCACTTAGTTCTGCCAGCATCAGGCAGCTCCCTCAGTCCAGCGCACTGCAAGTCCTGTGACACTTAAAATTATTTCATATATTAAATTAGATTGAATATAGATGAATGCTTTATAGTGTGGTGATGCTGAAGTGCCTGTGATCATATCATCTTATCAAAGTCCTGTTTGTTGTAAATTAAATTTATCATTAGTAATCTGTCGACAGGGACAAGACTCAGAAAAAGCTTCTTCCTCCTCTGTTGTCATGTCTCTGAACAGTCCATCCATAAGCTAGGCTTGGGTACTGTCCGATTCACTTCTCCCCATCGCACTTCTTTGGAACTGGTGCACTACAACTTGGGCGGCACAGTTACGCAGCGGTAGAGTTGCTGCCTTACAGCGCCAGAGACCCGGGTTTGATCCTGTGTGTATGGAGTTTGTACGTTCTCTCTGTGACCGTGTGGGTTTTCCCCGGATGGCCCAGTTTCCTCCCACAGTCCAACGACGTGCAAAACTTACAGGTTTGTAGGCTAATTGGCTTGGTAAAATTGTGAATTGTCCCTAGTGTGTGTAGGATGGTGTTAGAGAATGGGGATTGGTGGTTGGTGCAAACACAGGTGGGCCGAAGGGCCTGTTTCCGCGCTGCATCTCTAAACTAAAAATGCTGACTATATTCTGACTATAAACGTTACTTTAGAGATACAGCAAGGAAACAGGCCATTCGGCCCACTGACTCCATGCCGACCAACGATCACCCCATACCCCAGCACAGGGGCCTCCAAACGTATCAGTATGAGGGCCACATTATCTCATGGCGGGCCGGATGTGGCCCGCGGGCCGGATGTGGCCCGCGGCCCATAGTTTGGAGACCCCTGCCCTAGCACTATCCTACACACTATTTTACTAAAGCTAATTGACCTACAAACCTGCATGTCATTGGAATGTGGGAGGAAACCGGAGCACCCAAAGGAAACCCAGGCAATCTACCGCGGTGCCACTGCACCAGTCCAGTCAAGAGTCTGATAACAGCAGAGAAGAAACTGTCCCTGAGTCTGGTGGTGAGCGCTTTCAAACTTTTGCATCTTCTAAGCAACAGGAGAAGGAGAAGAGTGAATGACCCGTGATTATGTTGACTGCTTTCTCGAGGTTGCGTGAAGTGTAGATGGAGTCAATGGTGGGGATTCTGGTCTGTGTGATGGACTGGGCTACATCCATACAACTTTCTGCAATTTCAGAAATACAGATGCTGGAATGTTGAGGAAAAAACAAAGTGCTGGATTAACTCAACAGATCAGGCAGCATCTGTGCAATTTTTTTGAGTCTTGCTGCAATTACAGCGTTACAGTTGTAGAGAAAAAAAGTGCGAGATCTGCAATAAGGTAGATTGGAAGATTGGGGCAATAGCATTAGCTTATGGGAGGACCGTTCAGTAGCCGGATAACAGTGGGGAAGAAGCTGTTCCAGGTTTGAACGCGCTGAGAATTGATCTCACGCTGGAATCCACACCCTTACTTCAGTCGAGTCCCCAGAGAGGATTCAAGTTTGTTCCTCAGCTTAATAAAATTCATCTTTACAAGTGTCGTAAGTGATATGATCTGCTATTTCAAGACCCATGATAGACATGTTCTTTGTCCTTCTGTTTGAGGCTTCACGTCAATGTAAATAATTCAAATCTTGTTTGACATGTCATGGATGTCTGACACAGTTTAGTTTATTGTCACATGCACCAAGGTACAGTGAAAAGCTTTTATTGCATGCTATCCAGTCAAAGAAAAGATTCTTCATTAATAAATATGTCAGGGGTTATTGGGAAAAGGCAGGAGAATGGGGTGAGAGGGGAAGATCGATCAGCCACAATTTAATGGTGGAGTAGACTCGATGGGCTGAATGGCCTAATTCTGCTCCTATAACTTATGAACTATACATGATTACAATCAAGCCATCCACAGTGTACAGATAAAAGATAAAGGGTACAACATTTAGTGCAAGACAAAGTCCAATTAAAGATAATTCAAAGTTCTCCATTGAGGTAGATGGGAAGTCAGGAATTGTGAATTGTCCCTAGTGTGTGTAGGATGGTGTTAGAGTATGGGGATCGCTGGTTGGCGTGAACACAGGTGGGCCAAAGCTGCCTGATAACAGCTGGTAAGAAACAGTTCCTGAATCTGGAAGTGTGCGTTTTCACACTTCTGTATCCCTTGCCTGATGAGGGAGGGGAGAAGAGGGAGTGACCGGGGTGAGACTGGACCTTGATGGTGGCCTTGTCAAGGCAGTGTGAGATGTAGATGGAGTCAATGGAAGGAGTTTGAAAGCATTTTATCAGGAGGCATCACAATATGGTTTGGGAACAGCTCCATCCAAGACCGCATGAAATTGCAGAGAATTGTGGACCAGCCCAGACCATCATGGGTTATAATCACGTATTGGCTTTCCGCTGACTGGTTAACAGGCAACAAAAGCTTTTCACTGTACCTCGGTACACGTGACTATAAACTAATCTCAAACTCAACACAATTCAGTAGAAGAGAGCGTTTGGCGCGCTGTCAGGGGTGGGGATGGAGGCAGATACAATAGTGGCGTTTGAGACTTTTGGATGGGCACATAGATGTGTGCCTTGTCTTACAGTGCCAGAGACCCAGGGCATAAAGGTCAGTGTGGGAATATGTGAGTTGAAATGGTCAGCAACCGGGAGATCAAACAGGCCTTGGCAACCAAAACAGCGAAACGGTCGCTGAGTTTACGCTTGGTCTCACCAATGTAAAGGAGGCCACATCAGGACCACCGCATGCAGTGACTGCTTGAAACACAGAGTCTCTCAAAATAAATAGATGCCTTTCATCATCAAACTGCTTTGAAGTTGAAATTTATAAACTTAATAAAGTTTCATTTGGATAGCACAAGACTTGGATGACGCCAGTTGCAGAATTAAATGATACAGATGGTAATAGAGGTTATTAGCAAAACATTTGTATGAAGATGGAAACGAAAGGATATCACACGGGCACCAACATGGTCGGAGAACAGGAGTGGAGAGAATGGTTGGTTCCCAATGAACTGGTACCAGTTGGGGTATGTTAATGTTTTAGGTTCATTGTTTGGTACTGAGGTACAGTGAAAAGCCTTGTTTTGCTTCTATCTTGCAGATAAATAATAAATACAATCAAGTTAAAGACAAATACAGTAGGTAGAACAAAGGTGAAGATACAGAGGGCAGAATATTTTTCTCAGCATTGTTTAGTTTAGTTTAGTTTAGTTTAGAGATACAGCAGGGAAACAGGCCCTTCGGCCCACCTGGTCCGCACCAACCAACGAGTTGATACACTAGTTCTATCATACACACTAGAGGCAATTTACAGAAGCCAATTAACCTACAAACCCGCACGTCTTTGGAACTGGGAGGAATTCAGAACACCCGGAGAAAACCCACTCAGTCACAGGGAGAACGTACAAACTCCACACAGACAGCGCCCGTAGGCAGGATCGAACCCGGGGCTCTGGCTCTACTGCTGTGCTACTGTCCCGACTAGTTCCAGAGACAAAGTCCAATGTCCGCAATGGGGTAGCAGCGAATCAGACAGTACCATAGCTTATGGAAGGACTGTTCAGAAGCCGGATAACAAATGAATGAATGAATGAATGAATGAATGAATGAATGAATGAATGAATGAATAAGTTTATTGGCCAAGTATTCCCATACGAGGAATTTGCCTTGGTGCTCCGCCCGCATAACATAACATTGAGCTCCAGGTTGTTGCGATGGCACCAGGACGCCAGCTGTGACACTTCCTGTCTGTAGGAATGGAATGCAACAGAATGAGATGGTACCAATGTAGCAATGGGGGAGGCAACTGTTTTGATATGGATACAAGAGAATTAAATACTTAACTAAACACTCAACATTTCTTAGATTTAAAATACAGTAAAACTATAATCATCAAGACTTTGGTGATGTTAGGCTCGCTAATTTTCAGAATTATTATATGTTAGTCCTATTAGCATCAAACACATAGAGTCATACAGCATGGGAACAGGCCCTTCGGCCCAACTTGCCCTCACTGGCCAACATGCCCCATCTCCACACTAGTCCCACCTGCCCGCGTTTGGCCCATATCCCTCTACACCTATCCTATCCATGTACCTGTCGAAATGTTTCATAAATGTTGCTTTGCAACTTTAATTCACTCGTTAGTTTGAGTTTACTGATTAGGTTGGTCGAAGGGTGTTCATAGGCATGTGTTATTGGTAGAACATTGGTAGACACTAAGTGCTGGAGTAACTCAGCGGGTCAGGTAACATCTCTGGGGGGGAAAAGGATGGGTGACGCATCAGGTCGGAAACTTCTTCAGACTCACTTTTGTTAGAATTCAGGTTAGTGATTAGTAATTAGTGAGCTGGTATTATTTGTTCGGAAAGGTTGAGGATTAGCGTTTAAATGGAGACACAAGGAGTTGCAGATGCTGGTTTACAAAAAAAGAAACAAATTGCTGGAGTAACTCAGTGGGTCAGGCAGCATCTGTGGGGAAATTAACCAGCAGTTTCGGGTTGGGACCCTTCTTCGGACTGATTGTAGCAGGGTTGGTGTGTGGGGGGGGGGGGCAGATGAAATCTGGAAGAGAAGTGGGGTCGGGCAAAGCCTGGCTAATGATAGGTGGATGCATAAGAGTAGGGGGGGGGGGGGTTGATTGGCCGCTGTCCAACCACCTGCCTGAGGTGAAAAGACAAAAAGTGTGAGATAAGGATAGAAAAGGTACAAATTGTAAAGCTAGAGGAAGGAGTATAGGTGGATGGACAGGGGGAGGAAGATGAGAAATGGGTTAGGATGAGCGGGTTAGAGTCAAGAATATTGTATTGTCATATGTGCTGAAATGGAACAAGGAAATCTTACTTGTAGCAACACAACAGATATGTAAACATGGTACTCAATAGAATCTATGTACTATGGTTAAAGTTAAGGTTTAAGAATGAGGGACTTGAAGGTAATGGTCAGGAGGATTGTGTTTTAGAGTTAGACTTTAGAGGTTGAAGATTCAGCATGGAAACAGGCCCTTCGGCCCACCGTGTCTGCACTGACCAGCGATCACCCTGTACACTAACACTATCCTACACACTAGGGACACTTTACAATTTACTGAAGCTAATTAACATAAAAAAACCTGCACATCTTTGTAGTATGGGAGGAAACTCGGAAACAGGAGCATCCGGAAAAACTTATGCGCTCACAGGGAGAACGTATAAACCTCACCCGTAGTCAAACCCGGGTCCCTGGCGCTGCAAGGCTGCAACTCTATCGCTGTGCCACTGTGCCACCCTTTGAGGTTGGAGTAAAGAATCTAATGCTTAGTGTTTGGGCATCAGGGCGAGGTTAGGGTTGGGGATTACGGTTAGGTTTAGGGCCAGTGAGTTGGTATTAGGAGTTTATAGTTCAAAAAGCTTGTGGCTTATGGTCGGGGTTAGGAATTAGGTTTAGCTGGTGGGGTTTCAGCATCGGTGGTTTGTGGTTTATGGTTAGGGTTAAGGTTTATTAATTACCGTTAGGTTTAGTGATCACAGACCTGAACCCGTAATCAGGGAACAATTGGGGCGAGGTGGTGTCAGCTGTTAGAATGATTACATCAACTGAACAAAGGCTGCTCTCAAATCTATTGAGAACATTGAACGTTTTTTTTAGGATTTGGTTCAAGAGGCTCTCTGCCTGTTCCTCACAGAGAACGTTCTTCGTTACATTGATAAATATAATGTAATAAGGGCTCCAGTCGCGGAGCCTGCGGACTCGCCATCGCGGAGCTGGCCAACTTCGGAGCGGGGAGAGCTGTGGTGGCGCGCGGCTGCAACCCGACTTCGGAGCTTCGGAGGCTCCGGCCGCAGGCCCGGTGGACAGGAACATCGGGAGCTCGCAGGTCCCTGGTGGGAGACCGCTTTTCGGAGCTCCCGCAACAGCAACTTCTCCCGCCGGAATCGCGGGGTTTAAATGACTCGGAGCGGGGTCTAACATCGCCCGGCGCGGCTTAAACGGTTGCGGGACTTACCATCGCCCGCCGGGAGCTTTAACATCGTGAGCCCCAGTCGCCTCGACGCTGCAGTTGGACAGCTGGACCGCGGGAGAAGAACAAAGGGAAGAGATAAGACTTTTGCCTTCCATCACAATGAGGAGGTGTTGGAGATTCACTGTGATGGATGTTTGTGTAAATTGTATTAAGTGTGTGTCTTCTTTTTTTTTGTAATGTCATGACTGTAGGAATGAAATTTCGTTCAAACCTTGTCTGTTTGAATGTCAATAAAAGGCATTCTATTCTATTCTATTCTATAAACAGACCGCAAGAAATTGCAGAGTTGAGGACGTAACCCAGACCATCACACAAATCAACCTCCCATTGACTCTATCTACACTTCACGCTGCCTCGGCAAGGCCACTAGCATAATCAAGGATAATCTTCACTCCTTCTTCTCTCCTCTCCTCTCCAAACTGGCACGAGACACAGAAGTGTGAAAATGCACACCTCCAGATTCAGCAGCAGCTTTTTCTCAGGCAACTGAACCAACTAGTACCTGTCTCAACAATCTCCTCCGGCAGCTCTTTCCATACACCCACCATCATTTACGTAAAAATGGTGCCCTTAGATTCCTATTAAATCTTTTCCCCCTCATCGTAAACCTATACCCTTTGGTGTTCGATTTCCCTACTCTGGGCTGGAGACTCTGTGCACTTACCCGATCTATTTCTCTTATGAATTAGTACACCGGGTTCTGGTACAGAAAAAAAAAAGTTTTCTGAAGTTGGAAAAGTCGGCATTGAATCCTGAAGAAACGCTCATCTTGGAGAAGAGATGATGGTCCCTCAAGTATGTCTTGGCCCTTGTCTCAACAGTGCAAGACTCCAGTCAGAAAGGCACTCCATCATAAGTTCATCAAGATAGGAGAAGAATTAGGCCATTCAGCCCATCAAGCCTATTCCGCCATTCAGTCATGGCTGATCTATCTTTCCCTCTCAACCCCATTCTCCTGCCTTCTCCCTATAACCCCTGACACCCATGCTAATCAAGAATTTAGTAAACTCTGCCTTAAAGATATCCATTGACTTGGACTCCACTGCCTTCTGTGGCCATGAATTCCACTCCATTAGTCACAAGCTTCACCTGGAACATTTCAGAAAGCCCCTTTGTAGTCTCGTTTGGGTTTCCAAGTACTGCCTTACTGTAATAGAGTTGCTTTTCATTTAATCGTCCCTGCGTCACTTTCCCCGTGGAACCCTTATCAACGTCGACAACCTGTGAAGAAACAGATATTGGCAAAGAGCGAGATTGCACTAATCAAGATGAATCAGCTCTTTGCCATGCATCCGGTGACACTGCAAACCCTCTCCACAAACTGATTAGCGGCATTCCATTTTTATTTTGAGAATTACGCAAATCTTCTGTTACCATTCGAACAGGAAAGCGGTTAGCTTGTGCAACAGAACCATTATATAATGAATATGTGGGCGCTATCAGCAAAGAGGCACAGCTGCAGATAAACATAGTCGGATGAAGTCCCATCCCCTGTTCATTTGGATCTGGTCAGCTCATGGGTGAAGATGAAAGAAGTAAAAGGGGCATCAGTGATGCTTTGGGCCAAATGGCCTGTTTCCATGTTCTATGACTTTGTGACTATGGGCAAGATGGGGTTCTTAAGCAATTTTAGTTTAGTTTAGAGATACAGCATGGAAACAGGCCCTTCGGCCCATTGAGTCCACACTGACAAGCGATCCCCATACACTAGCACTATCCTACACACTAGGGACAATTTGCAGTTTTACCAAAGCTATTTAAATGAACAAACCTGTAGGTGTATGGTGTGTGGGAGGAAACAGGAGCGCCCGGAGAAAACCCACGCAGTCACAGGTAAAACGTACAACTACATAAAGACAGTACCCATAGTCAGAATCGAACCTGAGTCTCTGGCATTGTAAGGCAGCGGCTCTGTCACTGTGCCACCGTGCCACCCTCTTCTGTGAATGACTCTGCATTAGGATAAAGGGGCTTAAGTTAAGAGACCAGATTACAGAATAAGATTCATAGAGCTGTACAGCACGGAAACAGGCCTTTCGGCCAACCTTTTCCATTCTGACCAGATTCCATTACACCTTTAGAAAGGAGATGAGGAGGAACTTCGTTAGCCAGAGGGTGGTGAATCTGGGGGATTCATTGCCAGGGATGGTTGTGGAGGCCTTCTTTGGGTAATTTTAACATGGATGTTGACAGATTCTTGTTTAGCAAGGGTTTCAAGGGTTAGGGGAGAAGGCAGCAGAATGGGTTTGAGAGGTAACGATAGAACGGCGGAGTAGACTTGATGGGCTGAATGGCCTCCTTCTGCTCCTATGACTTGTAAACTTATGAATGCCTGTATTTGGCATTCTGAACCCTTCCTGCCACATATTTGTCCAAATATCTTTTAAAAGTCAGAATTGTATCCACTTCTGTAGCTTCCTCTGGCATCCCGTTCCAGAGATGGACTACCCTCAGAGTGACAAAGTTGCTCCTGAGGTCCCTCATAAATCTCTTCTCTATTCTTGTGGCCTCTAGTATTAGAATCCTCTACATAAGAAAAAGACTGTGAGCGTTGACTTTATCCGTGCCCCTCGTGACCCTGTACACCTCAATAAGGTCACCCCTCAGCCTCCTGCATTTCAAGGAAGAAAATCCCAGCCCATCCAACCTTTCTCGGTAACTCAAGCCGGCAAGCACAGATAACATCGTGGTGAATCTCTTCTGCACCCTTCTCATCTTAATGACATCCTTCCTGTATCTGGGTGACCAGAACTGAACACAGTGCTCCATCTTTGATCTCACCAATAACTTGTCCATCTGCATCATGAGGTCCCAACGTTTCTTCTCAATACCCGAGTTTCGGGCATGGTGACCTTACTGACATTTCATCCCTGAAAATGGTTAGATGGGATAATCTTTCCTCAATTGCTTTGAACAAGTTTTAAAATGATTACATCTCTCTGGAAGTCTATCATGTGCAGTCATCACTGTAATGCAAATAATGCATTTAGCCAATTTGTACACAAGCTTTCACAAGCAGTAATTTGATAGATTATCTTTCGCGATTGATTAAAGATACAGCAGGGAAACAGACTCTTTGGCCCAGCGAGTCCACGCCGACCATCGATCACCCGTTCCACACTGGTTCCATGTTATCCAACTTTCTCATTCATTCCCTACACACTAGGGGCAATTTACAGAGGGCCAATTAACCTACAAACCCGCACGTCTTTGGGATGTGCGGGGAAACTGGAGCATCCGGAGGAAGCCCACGCGGTCACAGGCAGAGCATGCAAACTCCACACAGACAGCACCTGAGGTCAGGATCAAAACCGGGTCTCTGGCGCTGTGAGGCAGCGGCTCCACCAGGAAAGTTTTAGAGGAATATGAGCCAAATGCAGGCAGATGGGACTGGCATCGATGGGCATCTTGGTTGGCAGGGGCAAGTTGGGCTCAAGGGCCCGTTTCCATGACTCTATGATTCTCAGTCAAATAACATTATACATAAATAGAATCAAGCTAGGCTCATACAATAGGTAGAGCAAAGAGGAAGATACAGAGTGCAGAATATAGTTCTCAGCAATGTAGCACTCCAGCTCCAGAGACAAAGTCCAGTGTCCGCAATGGGGTCGAGGTGAATCGGACAGTACCCTAGCTTATGGAATGACTGTTCAGAAGCCTGATCACAGAGGGGAACAGCTCATAGTTCAGGCGAGACAGGCAGGACATCATTCTCTGCGTCCACCCGCCCTGTCTCTCCCTGCCCAACTCTATCTCACTCGCACCTCAACTCTATCTATCTGTCTGCCTTCATTTCCCACATCTTGCCTGTCCTGCTGGCCCTATCATTCCCCATTCTCCTTCCTGCGTTCTTCATCTCTATCACTTTCTTAATGCATGTATGTGTTATTCTCACGCTCACACTATCTCCCCTTCCCTCTCGCTCTATACTTCTCACTAAGTCTCTCTTTCTCGCTCACTCTTTCACCCTCTTGCCCTCTCTCTCTCTCACATTCTCTCAGTCTCTCTCTCTCTCTCTCTCTATCTGCACCACATCTTGTGGTATGGTTATTGGTTTGTGGCTCGTGTGTAAGTGCCGGTGAATGTAACTGCTATTTAGGTTTGGGGAGCTTGTTACTTCCTCAAGGAAGCGAGCTCTGTGTTTAACTGTTTGAAATGGGAATGTAGCACCTTGCTACTTGATTCAATGTGTATTCAATGCACAGACCAAAGAAGCCAAGTGTGCCAAATGCATTCTTCCTCATCCCGTCTATGTCACTTTCTAGGAACCATATACCTGTACCCCCAGGTCTCTCTGCTCGACTACATTCTCCATGCCCTACTGCTTACTGTGCAAGTCCTGCCCTTGTTTAATTTACCAAATTGCAACAACTTGCACTCGTTCAAGTTTACCTCCATGTGCCATCCCTTGTTCCACTCCCCCAGTGGGAACGTCACAGCGGGTAGTGCTGCTGCCTTACAGCGCCAGAGATCTGAGCAAGATCCCGACTACGGGTGCTGTCTGTATGGAACTTGCACGTTCTCCCTGTGACCGCGTGGGTTTTCTCCGGGTGCTCTGGTTTCTTCCCACACTCCAAAGACGTACAAGTTTATAAGCTAATTCTCTTCATTAAAATTATAAATTGTCCCTAGTGTGTAGGAGAGTCCTAATAAACGGGTTGGTCGCTGGTCGGTGTGGTCTCAGTGGATCGAGCTGTATCTCTAAAAAATAAAAAGCATCAAGATCCTGTTGGGATCTTAGACAACCCACTTCACTGCCCACAGCCCCGACCGGTGTCATCCACAAACTTACTAACCTTATTAACAATGTTTAAGAAGAAACTGCAGATGCTGGGAAATCGAAGGTAGACAAAAATGCTGGAGAAACTCAGCGGGTGAGGCAGCATCTATGGAGCTTTTGCTTTTGCTCCATAGATGCTGCCTCACCCGCTGAGTTTCTCCAGCATTTTTGTTAACCTTATGAACAACATATTCATGTAAAGACACAAAATGCTAGAGTAACTTAGCGGGTCAGGCGGCATCTCGGGGGAACATAGACTAGGAAACACATTCTGTAAATGGGCTGGATGGTTTGGAGTTTGTAAAATGTGTGCAGGATAGTTTTTTGCAGCAATACATAGAGGTACCTACTAGAGGAGGGGCAGTGCTGGACCTCTTGTTAGGAAATGAGACGGGACAGGTGGCGGAGGTATGCGTTGGGGAGCACTTCGGGTCCAGTGATCACAATACCATTAGTTTCAATATAATTATGGAGAGGGTCAGAACTGGACCTAGGGTTGAGATTTTTGATTGGAGAAAGGCTAACTTTGATGAGATGCGAAATTATTTAAAAGGAGTGAACTGGGAAATTTTGTTTTATGGGAAGAATGTAGAAGAGAAATGGAAGACATTTAAAGGGGAAATTTTAAGAGTACAGAATCTTTATGTTTCTGCTCGGTTGAAAGGAAACAGTAAAAATTGGAAAGAGCCCTAGTTTTCAATTGAAATTGGACACGGTTCGGAAAAAGAGAGAGATCTACAATAATTATAGGCAGCATGAAGTAAATGAGGTGCTTGAGGAGTATAAGGAATGTAAAAAGAATCTTAAGAAAGAAATTAGAAAAGCTAAAAGAAGATATGAGGTTGCTTTGGCAAGTAAGGTGAAAGTAAATCCAAAAGGTTTCTACAGCTATATTAATAGCAAAAGGATAACGAGGGATAAAATTGGTCCATTGGAGAGACAGAGTGGATAGCTATCTGCAGAGCCAAAAGAGATGGGGGAGATATTGAACAATTTCTTTTCTTCGGTATTCACCAAGGAGAAGGATATTGAATTATGTGAGGTAAGGGAAACTAGTAGAGTAGCTATGGATACTATGAGTTTCAAAGTAAAAGAAGTACTGACACTTTTGAAAAATATAAAAGTGGATAAGTCTCCAGGTCCTGACAGGATATTCCCTAGGACATTGAGGGAAGTTAGTGTAGAAATAGCCGGGGCTATGACAGAAATATTTCAAATGTCATTAGAAACGGGAATAGTCCCCGAGGATTGGCGTACTGCGCATGTTGTTCCATTGTTTAAAAAGGGTTCTAAGAGTAAACCTAGCAATTATAAACCTGTTAGTTTGACTTCAGTGGTGGGCAAATTAATGGAAAAGATACTTGGAGATAATATATATAAGCATCTGGATAAACAGGGTCTGATTAGGAACAGTCAACATGGATTTGTGCCTGGAAGGTCATGTTTGACTAATCTCCTTGAATTTTTTGAAGAGGTTACTAGGGAAATGACGAGGGTAAAGCAGTGGATGTTGTCTATATGGACTTTAGTAAGGCCTTTGACAAGGTTCCTCATGGAAGGTTGGTTAAGAAGGTTCAACTGTTGGGTATAAATGCAGGAGTAGCAAGATGGATTTAACAGTGGCTGAATGGGAGACGCCAGAGGGTAATGGTGGATGGCTGTTTGTCGGGTTGGAGGCAGGTGACTAGTGGGGTGCCTCAGGGATCTGTGTTGGGTCCTTTGTTGTTTGTCATGTACATCAATGATCTGGATGAAGGTGTGGTAAATTGGATTAGTAAGTATGCAGATGATACCAAGATAGGGGGTGTTGTGTATAGTGAAGAGGATTTCCAAAGTCTACAGAGTGATTTAGGCCATTTGGAAGAATGGGCTGAAAGATGGCAGATAAAGTTTAATGCTGATAAATGTGAGGTGCTACACCTTGGCAGGACAAATCAAAATAGGACGTACATGGTAAATGGTAGGGAATTGAAGAATGCAGTTGAACAGAGGGATCTGGGAATAACCGTGCATAGTTCCTTGAAGGTGGAATCTCATATAGACAGGGTGGTAAAGAAAGCTTTTGGTATGCTAGCCTTTATAAATCAGAGCATTGAGTATAGAAGCTGGGATGTAATGTTAAAATTGTACAAGGCATTGGTGAGACCAAATCTGGAGTATGGTGTACAATTTTGGTCGCCCAATTATAGGAAGGATGTCAACAAAATAGAGAGAGTACAGAGGAGATTTACTAGAATGTTGCCTGGGTTTCAACAACTAAGTTACAGAGAAAGGTTGAATAAGTTAGGTCTTTATTCTCTGGAGCGCAGAAGATTAAGGGGGGGACTTGATAGAGGTCTTTAAAATGATGAGAGGGATAGACAGAGTTGATGTGGACAAGCTTTTCCCTTTGAGAATAGGGAAGATTCAAACAAGAGGACATGACTTCAGAATTAAGGGACAGAAGTTTAGGGGTAACATGAGGGGGAACTTCTTTACTCAGAGAGGGGTAGCTGTGTGGAATGAGCTTCCAGTGGAAGTGGTGGAGGCAGGTTCGTTGGTATAATTTAAAAATAAATTGGATAGGCATATGGATGAGAAGGGAGTGGAGGGTTATCATATGAGTGCAGGCAGGTGGGACTAAGGGAAAATAATTGTTCGGCATGGACTTGTAGGGCCGAGATGGCCTGTTTCCGTGCTGTAATTGTTATATGGTTATATGGTTATAACATGGATAGGTGAGGTTTTGGGTCGGGACCCATCTTCAGACTGATTGAATCTTGTGTCTCTCTCCAGAGATGCTGCCTGACCTGCTGAGTTACTCCAGCATTTTGTGTCTATCTCAAGCACAATGAATAGAGCAAAGGGGAAGATACAGAGAACTCCAAGGAGCCGAGACCCAGCCTCTCTCTTGATCAGACAATGATCTCAGCCCCACTGCACAGGGCTGCTGAAGTAGAAAGAATGAACACAGTTACAGCTGGAGGAAAGATCCAGCCCTGGGGATGGACAGAAAAGTAAGCTCAAAAAAAGCATTGGAATTGGTTGCGGGCAGGTGTAGGGGCAAGGTAATCTCCGGTGAACAAGGACGGGCGTCAGTGAGACAAAGGAACCTTTTACTGTTGCAGCCTCAATATTTTACTTTAGACAAATACTTGCTCATGTCCATTTGCATATTGTCGCAGTTTGCATACTGTTGCCAGGGACAGGGGAGAGGATAACAGATCTGGAGGGCAGCGTTATACACGCAATGTCTGACAACACTTACAGCACGGAAGGAGGCCATTCAGCCCGACGAGTCTGTACATAGAACATACAACAGTTCAGCACAAGAACAGGCCTTTCGGCCCGCAATGTCCGTGCTAGATAGAACATGATGTCGTTAAACTAATCTCCTCTGCCTGCTAACTTGAAAACAGTTCTCCCCTCAATCTCCGACACTCCAGAGAAAACAATCCAATATGTCCAACCTTTACATATTACCAATGTCCTCTAATCCATGCAGCATTCTGGTAAACCTCCTCTGTACCCTCTCCAAAGCTTCCCCACGTTTCCTGTAATGGGGTGACCAGATCTGCACACAATGCTCCGAATTAAACATACAGGCTCACTGCAAGAGTTGCCCCAGCAAATCCTCTTCCCCCACCTGGTCCCCACAGCTCATCAAATTCTTTCAGGCCTGGTTCAGTAACTCGAACGGCCAGGAACGAAGGAGTCTACAGAGTGTGGTGGACACTGCCCGGCCCATCACAGGTACTGACCCCCCCACCATCGAAGGGATCTACAGGAGGCGCTGCCTGAAAAACGCAGCCAGCATCATCACAGACCCACACCACCCTGGCCACGCTCTCATCTCACTGCTACCATCGGGAAAAAGGTACAGGAGCCTGAAAACCGTGACCTCCAGGTTCAAGAACAGCTTCTTCCCAGCAACCATCAGGCTCTTGAACACTGCACAACACTGACCTCAGCAACTGTGATCTTCTATGGACTGTGTCTATGGTTGTACTACAGAGTTCAGCTTTACACTGTTGTGGTTACCTGGTATTACGGCTATTCATTTATTGTACCATGGACTATTATATATTTATCAGTGTGTTATTGCGTTTACAGGCCTGTTAAGCTGCAGCAAGTGAGAATTGAATTGCTCCGTTCATGGTACATACGAAAATTAAACACTTTTGACCAACTCCCTTTTGAACCCTTCAACCAAGTTTGTCCCCTGAACAACTCCCCTTAACATCATTCCACAATGTAACCTTTCACTGCAATATTTTCTCAGGTCCTTTTGACAATCGCCTGTTTAGGTTTAAAAAAGATCAAAGTTTTATTTTTACACCGAGAATAGCGTTTAGACAAACAGTGAAATAAGCAGGTCATAGAAAGGTAGGGCACTAATGCAGGCAAATGGGAATAGTGTGGATGGGTATAAAGGCCATACAGTTAGCGCAGGAGGCAGAGTTGCTGCCTCACAGCGCCAGAGACCTGGCTTCGATCCTGACCTCCCACGCTGTCTGTGCGGAGTTTGCACGTTCTCTCTGTGATGGCATGGGGTTTCTCCGGGTGTTTCGGCTTCCTCCCACCCACTATCTTATCTGCCTCCTCCACCAGCCCTGGCAGCGCGTTCCAGGCACCCACCTATGTAAACAAAACTTGGCCCGCAAATCTCCTTTAGAGTTTGCCCCTCTCACCTTAAAGCTCTGCTCTCTAGTCTTTGACATTTTTCGACCCTAAGATATAGACTTCGACAGATACAGGCAGTTTAAAGGAGATGTGCGACTTAGACAATTACTGTTGCACTAAACGTTATTCTTGCTCTGGACGTTATTCACGCTTTTCCCTTTATCATGTATCTGTAGACTGTGGACGGTTCAATTGTAATCATGCATTGTCTTGCCGCTGACTGGTTAGCACGCAACAAAAAGCTTTTCACTCTACCTCGGTACACGTGACAATAAACTCAACTCAAACTTGGTTATGTACATAATATACTTGTGCAGGTAGAGTCATAGAGACAGAGTCATAGCACGGAAACAGGCCCTTCTGATCAACGTCCCTGCCGACCAAGATGCCCCATTTAAGCCAGTCCCATTTGCCCACGTTTGGACCACTTCCTGGCTGAACCATTCCTACACATGTACATGTCCAAATATATATCCCAGGGTGGAAATGTCAAGGACTAGAGGGCAAAGCTACCAGGTGAAAGGGGCAACGTTTAAAGAAGATGTGTGATAAAAACATTTCCAATCATCTCCTGTCCAGACATTTAATTTGTCAAAAGGGTGGCACAATGGTAGTGTTGCTGCCTTACAGCACCAGAGACCTGGGTTGAATCCTGACTATGGGTGCTGTCTGTACAGAGTTTGTACGTTCTTATGTGGGGTTCCCCCAGTTGCTTCCCACATTCCTAGGACATACAGGTTTGTAGGTTAATTTGGCTTTGGTATAAAAAAAAGTAAAATTGTCCCTAGTGTGTAGAAGAATGCTACTGTACGGGAATCGCTGGTCGGTGCGGACTCGGTGGGCCGAAGGGCCTGTTTCCGCACTGTATCTCTGCACTAAACTAAAAGCCCCGGTGAAGCATGATGGGACTTTTGACCACAGTAACGGGGCTAAATGCAGTACAGTAAATGCAAGTTGTTGCTGATTTGACAGACTGAAGGATCGGTAATGGTTGTGAATAAAGGAATTCTAGATCAGTGTAATTACCTGCAAAGGTCAACAAAGCATGTAAATCACTTGGTATCAGCGATCTGGGGGAAAGGGGAAGTGAATAGCCCGTTGATAGCAATGACACAGCAGTAGAACATTACTCTCACAATCTTCCAGTGCTCATTATCCAAAGCGGTAAATCAGGAAATAAACATCTCTGATATAGCAAGAAAACTCACAAACACAGCTTGTCAGCGCAGATTAACTGGGCCTCACTGTTTAATTTCCAGTCAGGGTTGAGGAATTGCCAAGAAAGCAACAATGGGATGTGGACTGGGTATTTGACACGCGTGAGTGATAAGGCTCCAGGTTTGAGGAGTCGAGGGCAGGGACCGAGGCAGTAATCAGCTGGTGCCGTGTACAGCCCAGGCCCAGAGCCAAGATGGTCATCGCTAGAGTTTAGAAGGATGAGGGGGTATCTCATTGAAACTTCATTCTCCTGCCTTCTCCCCATAACCCCTGACGCCCTTACTAATCAAGAACCTGTTAATCACTGTCTTAAAAATATCCATTGACCTGGCCTCCAGAGCAATGAATTCCACAGGTCAATGGATATTTTTAAGACAGTGATTAACAGGTTCTTGATTAGTAAGGGCGTCAGGGGTTATGGGGAGAAGGCAGGAGAATGATGTTGAGAGGGAACAATAGATCCGCTATGGCAGGGTAGACAATGGGCCAAATGGCCTATTTCTGCTCCCAGAGTGGCAGGGCATTTATAAACTCCAGCCTAATGATCTCATCCCAAGGCCAGGCCTGGATATTGATTCATCGGACCAAGGGGTGGAGGCCGGGCTTGTCCACCTTCTTCCTTTCTCCCCACTTGCTCAGAAACAGGCCCTTCAGCCCAACCCCTCCCAACTGCTTGACCCTAAACCCGTGGAAGATGGGGTTGGTGTATGAGGTGCATCTGACGGCTCTGGGCCTGTACCCGCTGCAGTTTAGAGTCATAGAGTCATGCAGCATGGACACAGGCCCTTTGGCCCAACTTTCACACACCGACCTACATGCCGCAGCTACACTAGTCCCACCTGCTTGGTACCCTATAAACATATCTTATCCATGTACCTGTCTAAATGTTTCTTAAACGTTGTAATAGTACCTGCCTCAACTACCCCCTCCGGCAGCTCGTTCCATACACCCAGCACCCTTTCTGCAAAAAAAATGTACCCCTCATGTACCTCTCTGGGTGATTACAAACCTTGTAATGTAATGGTGTTGATGCAGAGTTAGCTGCTGGAATTACAAGAATGCAGCACTAAACACATGCAGCACTGCACAGTAAAAATGTAGCAGAAAAAAGACACAAAGTGCTGGAGTAACTTCAGAGACTGAAGAAGAATCCCAACCCGAAACGTCACCCATTCTTTTTCCAGAGATGCTGCCTGACCCGTTGAGTTACTCCAGAGATGCTGCCTGACCCGCTGAGTTACTCCAGAGATGCTGCCTGACCCGCTGAGTTACTCCAGCACTCTGTGTCTATCATTGGACAGTAAATATTGGGATGGATTTAGTTTGTGTTTGTTTTGTTTAGAGATACAGCATAGAAACTGGCCCTTCGGCCCACGCCGACCATCGATCACCCGTTCACACTAGTTCTATGTTATCCCACTTTCCCATCCACTCCCTACTCACTAGGGACCAATTTGCAGAGGGCCAATTGACCTACAAACCCGCATGTCTTTGGAATGTGGGAAGAAACCGGAGCGCCCGTAGGAAACCCACATGGTTGCAGGGAGAACGTGCAAACTCCATTTGCAGAAGGCACCGGAGATCAGGATCGAACCAGGGGTCGCTGGCACTGTGAGGCAGTGGCTCTACCTGCTGCATCACTGTGCTACCGTGCTGGATTCACATAATTCAGTGCCAAGGCTGTTCACGCTGTGGTTTTGAAATTTCCATTGTAAAGTCTGGTGGCAAATAGTTTGTAACCAGAAGAATGAGATGCAAGGAGACTGTCAGAAGAAACAAAGGTGGGGCTGAGATATTTTTTGCACAGAGTGCTGTCATGATCTGTGATTTACATACATCATAGAACAGTACCTGCACAGGAACAGGCCCTTCGGCCCACAATGTCCATGCTGAACATGATACCAAGTTAACGCTACCTGTACCTGATCCACATCCCTCCATTCCCTGCATATCCACGTGCCTTTTAAAAGCCTCTTAAACACCACTATGGTATCAGCCTCCACCACCACCCGTGGCAGTATGTTCCAGGCACCCACCACCCTCTGTAAAACAATCTAGCCCCGCATATCTCCTTTAAACTTCACCCCTCTCACCATGAAGTCCTTAAGATTTCCACCCTGGGATATAGGTTTAGAATGTCCACTCTAGCTATTTTGCTGCTTCAGAACAAATGAACCCGAATGCGAAAGCAAACCTTTAGACAGGTATTTCGTGCATTCAGAGAGAGATTAGTGGATCGTGGCAGAAATTGGACAGTTCCTACGTAGGGCTAGCATTAGGAGAATGAGCTGAATGATCTCAGAGATTTGTGTTATTTTCTGTTTCTATTCACTCACAGAAATGAAGCTTCGGGAACAAAGTGAGGTCTTTTTATCTTTGGATTTACGAGGTTATTTATAGTGAGATTGATGTACAGTAAATAAGTGTGCAATCTTTCCTTTGATCTATGCTTCAACAAAAAGTGCCCTCTTGTTTGAATTCCTCCTCTGCGGCCCCACCACGGTTCCTCCCGTGGATCGCGCCTGTCTCCGGGGATGATACGATCTTGGGAAAATAAACGTGTCACTGTGTGAAGCCGAGCTTCCTCCCACAGGATGACCTTGGAGCAGATTCACCAGCACACCCCACGTCAGACATGTCTGTGGAAGATGCAAACACATCTTCCGTAACAGGAGCAACTCACAGTTTGACTCCAACCTTTCAACCACCTTGATTTAAGTCATAGAGCAAATACAGCTCGGACACAGGCCCTTCGGCCCAACTTGTCCATGCTGACCAAGATGCCCCATCTCCACGTCTCATATCCCTCTAAACCTTGAGTAGAAAAAGAACTGCAGATGCTGGTTTATACCGAAGATAGACACAAAGTGCCAGTAACTCAGCGGGTCAGGCAGCATCTCTGGAATAAGCCATCCTGACCCGCTGAGTTACTCCAGCACTGTGCCAATCTTCTGGCTAAACCTTTCCTATCCAGATTCAGGGACAGTTTCTTCCCAGCTCTTATAAGGCAAATAAACCAGCCCATCACCAACTAGAGAGCGGTCCTGTCTCCCATCTACCTCATTGGAGACCCCTGGACTATATTTAATCAGACTTTACTGGATTTCATCTTGCACTCAACGTTATTTCCACTATCCTGGATCTGTACACTGTGGACAGCTTGATTGTAATCATGTACAGGCTTTCCGCTGACGGAATAGCACGCAGACATGACAATAGACTGACGTGACTATTAAACTTTCCACATATCTGTTTACTATTTCTGTACTAGTCACCACTCCAGCTGTGTATAAATACTGTGTTTCACACGTGGACATCTGGGGCTGTAATATTCCCCTCACATGGGGAGAGGAGGGGGGGGAGAGAGGGAGCCGGGGCGAGAGAGAGGGAGCGGGGGGGGGGGGGGGGGGGGGGGGGGGAGAGAGTGGGGGAGCAGGGGGGAGAGAGTGGGGGAGCGAGTGGGGGAGCGAGTGGGGAGAGAGGGGGAGCGGGGGGGAGAGAGGGGGAGCGGGGGGGAGAGAGCTGGAGTGGGCGGGAGAGAGAGGGAGCGGGGGGGAGAGGGACGATGACGAAAGAGAGATATTTGAATTACCAAACAATTGGGAGGGAGAAAGAGCAGACAAAACAATGCCCATTCCTATCTGTGAGATGGAAGCAGCAGAATTGTATTTATCCCACTCTATTATAAGCATTACAATCGTTCTCAGAGCAGAACGCAAGCCAACGATTCCTTTAGAGCCTTTAATCAGAGCGCACAATGCCTTTGTGCAAGACACAGTGACAAGTACTGGTGAAGAACGAGGATGAATGGGAAACTGGATGGGGAACATTGCTGGCAAGGGTTGAACACCATGTCCACACAAACAAAAGCAACATGTTTCCATTGTGTTGTCACCAGTGCTGCTCCACCCTTTGGAGGTGACACCAAACAGCATTGCCAGGAGGCCCGTCATTCACAGCGCATGTACAATCTCTCGCTAATTACATGGCAGGGAGCATCAGAGAAGGCAGGCATTCAAAGACAGTGCGCCCAGATCCACAACACGTTACTGCATTAAGAGGAGGAACACACAGTTGGCCATTCATCCACACAATGCCAGACTCGCCCATTACAATTTGCATCTATTTTACTTTCAATCACCTGCCCCACTTGCGATCGCACCTACCCTACCCCGAAGCTAGTCTAGTCAAAACTATTTTATGTCATATGTCCCGAAACGGAACTATGACATTTTTTCTTGCAGCAGCACAACAGATATGTAAATATCATACTCTGCAAACACTGAAATAAACAACAAAATAAGTTCAGGGTGTGTGTCTGTCTATCTACATACATAAAAATACACACACGCACATATATATGTATGCACACACACACGCACGCATATATATATATGGAAATCTCCAGGACCAGACAATGTTTCCCCCTCTACTCTCAAACTCTGTGCCAAACAACTGGCACCGGTCTACACAGATATTTTCAACCAGTCCCTGCAAACCTGTACTGTCCCTGCCTGCTTCAAAGTCTACAATATTGTCCTTGTACCCAAAAAGGCAAGGATTACTGGTCTTAATGACTACAGGCCTGTCGCACTGACCTCTGTAGTCATGAAGACCCTTGTGTTGGCTAAGCTGAAAAAGATCACAAACCCCCTGCTGGACCCTCTGCAGTTTACATATCGGGCCAATAGATCTGTGGATGATGCAGTCAACCTGGGCCTGCACGTCATCCTACAGCGCCTAGACCACCAGTGGACCTATGCAAGGATTTTGTTTGTTAATTTTAGCTCTGCATTCAACACCATTGTGCCAGAGCTACTACATTCCAAATTTTCCAAGTTGACTGTGCCTGAACCCCTCTTTCGGTGGATCACCAGCTTCCTGACAGACAGGAAGCAGCATGTGAGGCTGGGAAAGCACATATCGGACCCGCAAACCCTCAGCATAGGAGCACCGCAAGGCTGCGTACTCTCTCCTCTCCTCTGCACCAACCACTGCACCTCCACAGACACCTCTGTCAAGCTTCTCAAGTTTGCGGACGACTCAACCCTGATTGGACTGATCCAGGATGGAGAGGAATCTGCCTACAGACAGGAAGTGACACAGTTGGCGTCCTGGTGCCATCGCAACAACCTGGAGATCAATGCTCTTAAGACAGTGGAATTGATTGTAGACATTAGGTGAGCTCCCCCCCACCCTTGCCATCAACAACACCACAGTCACATCTGTGGAGTCTTTTAAGTTCCTGGGAACCATCATCTCCAAGGACCTTAAATGGGGGGGCTACCATCGACTCCACAGTCAAAAAGGCACAACAGAGGATGTACTTCCTGCGGCAGCTGAGGAAGCACAATCTGCCACAGGCAATGATGGTCCAATTCTACACGGCCATCGTAGAGTCTGTCCTCACCTTCTCCATCAAGGTCTGGTTTGGCTCAGCCACCAAGCACGACATCCGGAGGCTGCAGCGAATCGTCCGATCAGCTGAGGTTATTGACTTCAACCTTCCCTCCATTGATGAACTGTACACTGCAAGGGCCAGGAAGCGAGCGGCTAAGATCATCTCTGACTCCTCTCACCCTGGCCACAAACTCTTTGTACGGAGTTTGTACGTTTTCCCTGCGACCGCATGGGGTTTTTCCAGGTGTTCCCGTTTCCTCCCACACTCCAAAGACATACAGGTTTGCAGGTTAATTGGCTTCTGTAAATTGTGTTGGATAGTGCAGCTGGACAGGATATCGCTGGTTGGCGCGGAACTGGTGGGCCAAAGGGCCTGTTTCCATGCAGTAGCTCTAAAGTCTAATGCCTAAATCCTATCCAAAATCCTCTTCAATGCCATCACATTTTATTCTAAAAATAAGCTTCACTTTAAGCATTGGTTTAATTTTGTTTGACCTGTTCAGTTTCAAACAACTCGTAGCCATTTCATTTTCAATCTAACCAATTTCAAGTTCATTTACACCTGCTCTAGATTCTATTGTATCCCTTCCCTTCTAATTCCACCATTTCACATAAATGTGCTTGTTTCACCTTCACATGTACCGACATATATTTTAGTTTCCATCACACCTGTTACATATTCAGTGTGACCTGTTGCTATTCCAGTTTTCTGCTTTCACCTGCTTTACTTTCAATCGCAAATGTTTAATTTTCTTTTCACTTCCAATCACACTTATTTCAATGAGGATCGTGCCTGTTTCATCTTCATTTGTCTCTGCAGCTTTGTCAATTTTAATTCCAGCTACTTCAGCACAAACTCACAACTACATCAACCCCACCTGTTAAACATTAACGGCATTGATTCCTTTTCACTGCATCTTTACACATCCATCCTCACATCGGTTTTGCATTTCATTACACCGGTTTCTTCAGTCAAACCTGCTGTACACACGGCCACTCTATAGTCTGCAATAGCACATGTTCTTTGCACCCGTTCAACACGTCTGTTTCACCTGTTCCACATGCAAATTACATCTGTTCCACACGCCAATATCACCTGTTCCACACACCAATTACGCCTGAACCGCAAGCACAATACAGCGGTCTGAAGAAGGGTTCCGACCCCAAACATCACCCACTGCTTTTCTCCAGAGATGTTGCCTGAACCGCCGAGTTACTACAGTATTTTGTGTCTATCATTGGTATAAACCAGCATCTGCAGTTCCTTCCTCCACAGCTGTTCCACACGACCATTACAGCTGTTCCACATGTCCAGTACACCTGCCTCCACTTCTATATCAGCATCCCAATAGTTCCTCCCCCACCCTAGTTCTCAGACTAGTTTCACTGTTCTGATTCATTTTACTGTTTTTATGCCTGTTTATGTCAGCTTCCCCTCAGCCAACCATGAACCATTCTACATTTCCTTGATCATCGTCTGCTTTGATGTGTCCTTTTCACACCATACCTTCTCTTTGTACCCTTCCATATCTCTAGTATCCCTCTCCCCTAACTCAGTCTGAAGAAGGGTCTCGACCCAAAATGTCACCCATTCCTTCTGTCCAGAGATGCTGCCTGTCCCGTTGAGTTACTCCAGCATTTTGTGTCTATCTAATAATGCTCCTTGTGTCATTCCCTCACTCCTGCTTCTGAGGCAATTGGAGGTTGTGGGTGCACTCCAGACCGCTGAATAGTCAACGGGAATTAGAAGAACAAATGTGGCGGGAGATTGCAGACAGCTGCAGGTCAAATAAGTTTGTTGTAGTAGGGGATTTTAACTTTCCCAATAAAGACTGGGAAAATCATAACATGAAGGGTTTAGATGGGGTGCAATTCCTCAATAGTGTTCAGGAGCATTTTCTTAAGCAGTATGTGGAGGCCCCCACATGTGAGAGGGCAACGCTGGATCTAGTATTGGGAAATTGGGAAGGGTAAGTTAATGAAGTGTGTGTGGAGGAGCCTTTTGTGACCAGTGACCACAGTTCGATTAGGTTTAAGATAGTTATGGATAGGGACAGAGAGGGTCCACATGTTAAAATACTCAACTGGGGTAAGGCCAACTTTGAGGGTAGGAGAGAAGGTCTTGCTCAAGTTGACTGGAGCAGGTTATTTGAGGGGAAAGGAACATCGTCCAAGTGGGATGTTTTTAAAAGTGTACTGAAGAAAGCTCAGGATGTGTACGTCCCCGTTAGAGTGAAGGGCAAAGCTTGTAAGAAAGCTTGGCTGATGAGGGAAATGGAGACGTTAGTCAAAAACAAGAAGGATGCATGGGACAGGTATAGGCAGCTGGGATCAAGTGCATCCCTGGTGGAGTTTCGGGAACTAAGTTCCCCATGATGGGGAAGTCCAGAACAAGGAGTCACGGTTTAAGGATAAGGGGGAAGTCTTTTAGGACCGAGATGAGAAAAACATTTTTCACACAGTGGTGAATCGCTGGAATTCTCTGCCACAGAAGGTAGTTGAGGCCAATTCATTGGTTATATTTAAGAGGGAGTTAGATGTGGCCCTTGTGGCTAAAGGGATCAGAGGGTATGGAGAGAAGGCAGGTACAGGATACGGAGTTGGATAATCAGCCATGATCATATTGAATGGCGGTGCAGGCTCGAAGGGCCGAAAGGCCTACTCCTGCACCTATTTTCTATGTTTCTATGTTTCTAAGGAGTAAACTAAATAATGAAATCAGAAGGGCAAAAAGGGGCCAAGAGATAGCTCTGGCGGGTAGCATTAAGGACAATCCCAAAAGATTTTACAAATACATAAGGGGGAAAAAGGGTAACCTCTCAGGAATCAAAGCGGTCACCTCTGTGTGGAGCCACAGGAGATGGGCAAGGTCCTAAATGAGTATTTCTCCTCTGTGTTTACCGAGGAGAAAGACAGTAGGATGGAGGAAATTGGAGCAGTCACTGGAAGTGTCTTGAGAGCATTCAGGGTTACTGCTGAAGAAGTATTGAAAGTACTGAGGTGTTTGAAGGTAGACAAATCTCCAGGGCCCGATCTGATATATCTGAGGACATTGCGGGAAACTAGAGAGGAAATTGCTTACAATTATTTACAAGGTGTACGTCTGGTTTGCAGCTATCCAATCCATTCTATTAATTTTGCACCTAATTGACAGGGTCTGCAGATGTTCTTATTCTTTTCTTGCAACTTGTATCTAAGCTCTAGACACACTGGCACCACTCCACAGCTTGTCCCAGTTCTGCAGAGAGCAATTCCAAATTGACCAAATCTTCCAGAAGCACTGAAGGTTTTACCCCAATTTGGATAGGATTAACAGGAGGTCGTGTCTCTCAAATCTAATTTGATTTTTTTTGAAGACATGACCAAAAAGGTTGATGAGGGTAGAGCTGTAGATGTTATGTACATGGACTTCAGTAAGGCGTTCGACAAGGTTCCACATGTAAGCTGCTCTGGAAGGTTAGATCTCATGGGATCCGAGGAGAGATAGTTGAATGGATAACAAATTAACTCCATGGAAGGAAGCAGAGGGTGATGGTGGTCTGTGACTAGTGGTGTGCCTCAGGATTCGGTCCTGGGCCCGTTACTGCTTGTCATCTGCATCAATAATTTGGATGAGAACATACAGGGCGTGATTAGCAAGTTTGCTGATTATACAAAAGTGAGTGGTTTTGCAAATAGTGAAGATGGTTGTGAGGATTGCAACAAGATATGGATCGATTGGCCAGGTGGGCAGAGGAATGGTTGATGGAATTTAATACAGAAAAGTGTGAGGTGTTGCATTTTGGGATGTCAAACAAGGGCAGGACCTACACAGTAAATGGTAGGCTTCTGAGTAGTATTGTAGAGCAGAGGGATCTAGGAGTACAGGTGCATGGTTCCTTGAAGGTCGAGGCACAGGTAGATAAGGTGGTCAAAAAGGCTTTTGGCATTTTGGCCTTCATCAGTCAGAGTTTTGAGTATAGAAGTTGGGAGGTCATGTTGCAGTTGTATAAGACTTTGATGAGACCGCATTTAGAGTATTGTGTTCAGTTCTGGGCACCATGTTAGAGGAAAGATATTGTCAAGCTTGAAAAGGTTCAGAAAAGGTTTACAAGGATGTTACCAGGACTAGAGGGTGTGAGCTATAGGGAGAGTTTTAGGCTGGGTCTCTATTCCGAAGTGCAGGAGGATGAGGGGAGGTCTTAGAGGTGTACAAGATCATGAGAGGAACAGATCGGGTAGATGCACAGAGTCTTTTGCTCAGAGTAGGGGAATCGAGGACCAGAGGACATAGGTTCAAGGTGAAGGGAAAATGAGTTAATAGTAATCTGAGAGGTAACTTTTTGACACAAAGGGTGGTGGGTGTATAGAACAAGCTGCCAGAGGAGGTATTGTAGCTGGGACTATCCCATCGTTAAAGAAACAGTTAGACAGGTCCATGGATAGGACAGGTTTGGAGGATACAGACCAAGAACAGGCAAGTGGGACTAGTGTAGCTGGGACATTGTTAGTCGGTGTGGGCGTGTTTGACCGAAGGGCCTGTTTCCACACTGTATCACTCTACGACATCTTTCCTGTCCTATTCTCCACGCTTCATCTTTAATTGAAGTTTTTTCACTCTCATTTCCAATAGTATCACCACAATCACTTTTGCTTCACCTCAAATCACACCTACACATTATGTGGACATTTCATTTGCAGTCAATTATTTAATATTTTAATTTCTATTCAATCAGTCCACTCTCAATCACAAATATTGCTCATTTAATTAGGGCAGCTACCTCACAGCACCAGAGACCCGGGTTTGATCCTGACTTTGGGTGTTGTTTGTGTGGAGTTTGCATGTTCTCTCTGTGGCCACGTGGTTTGCCTCTGGGTGAAAGGTCTGGATAGAGTGGATATGGAGAGGATGTTTCCACTAGTGGGAGAGTCTAAGACAAGAGGACATACCTTTCGAAATGAGATGAGGAGGAATTTCTTTAGACAGAGGGTGGGGAATCTGTGGAATTCATTGCCACAGACAGCTGTGGAGGCCAAGTCATTGGGTATTTTTAAAGCAGAGATTGACAGATTCTTGATTAGTAAGAATGTCAAGTATTATAGGGAAAGATAGATCAGCTATAATTGAATGGTGGAGTAGACTCAATGGGCCAAATGGCCTAATTCTGCTCCTTTGACATGAAGTTATGAAGAAGAAAGAGGCGTAATTGAACATGGGAAAGTTGGGAACATTGAAACGAATATGAAACAGATGAGCTTGAATTTGAACAACTTCTGTTGAAGGTGAACCTGCTGTGATTAGATATTAAACTTGCAATAGATCGTAAACTGTGCGAGACTGAGGTTACAACAAGTGGAACTGAACGAGAAACAGGTGCAAGTACGGAAGGATCAGATACAATAGGATGTGAAATTCATCATCGATGCAACTGAAGGTAAAAGTCACTTTGGTGTGGGATGTCAAACTAATTGACCAGTAAAATATAATTGTTTAACAGTTGCAAAGTGAAGCTAAAACAAATGCAACTAGGCGGCACAGCGGGTAGAGCTGCTGCCTCAAGAGCGCCAGAGTCCTGTGTTTCATCCTCCGCACATTCTCCCAGTGACCATGTCAGTTTCTTCCGGGTGCTCCGGTTTCCTTCCACATCCCAATGACGTGCGGGTTTGTAGGGTCATTGTTCAGTCGAAGCCAGACACGTGGCAACTCTTGTGTACTGCCTCGGTGAGGTCTTCTGTACAATTTTACCGGGTTGTAAGCAAAACAAATCTTTTCACTGTACCTAGGTATAAGTGACAATAAAGTATAATAGCCTGATGGCTGTAGGGAAGAAGCTGTTCCTGAACCTGGACGTTACAGTTTTCAGGCTCCTGTACCTTCTTCCCAATGGCAGTGGTGAAATGGGTGTGTGGCCAGGAAGATATCGGTCTGTGATGATGCTGGCTGCCTTTTTGAGGCAGCAACTCCAGTAAATCCCTTTAGCACGTAGTTCCTCTCTAACACCACCCGGGCATGGACGTAACCCCAGAAAAGGGGCAGGCTGCCGGCTCGGGCAGAGCCCTCTTCCACCTGGCGCCGTGACTCGCGGGATGGCCAGCTTGGCCTGGCCCAGGAGCAACCCGACCAGGACATCTTCAGCCCGACCCTCTCCCTTACGCACAGGGTGTGCAATGATGAGGATAGTACGTGAAAAATGCATCCAGAAGGCAAGGACCATCCCCTTTAGGCCTGGTAACCAACTTGGAGGGGATGATGGTATTGAATGCCGAGCTGTAGTCTGCAAACAACAACCTGACGTAAGTGTTTTTATTGTCCAAGTGGTCCAGTGCAGAGTGGATTGTCACTTGTGCAAACGCACAGTGAAATTATTTTCTTACATACAGTCCAGTACAGTAATGCCATACCTCAGCATATCCTTGATTAGCAAGTGTACAGAAATAGTCCAGGAAGGAACTGCAGATGCTGGGTTACACTAAAGATAATAACAAAATGCTTAAGATTCAATCTGAAGATGGGTCTCGACCCAAAGCATCACCTCTTCCTTTTCTCCAGAGATGCTGCCTAACCCACTGAGTTACTCCAGCAAATGTGTCTATCTTTACAGAAGTAGTCTACTCAGCCCATATGCAAGAGGTGCCATGTTTTTGTCACCATAGCCTTGTGCCTTCATGCCCAATACTACCTTTGTCTTCCTAGAGTTACAGAATGATTAAACACATGAAACAGGCCCTTCAGCCCACCACATCCATGCCCACCTTTCTGCCCATCTACGCTAATTCCATTTGCTAGCATTAGGACTGTATCTTTCTCTGCCTTGCCTATTTAAATATCTGAAGGAGGGTCCTCACCTGAAATGTCGTCTGCCCATGTCCCTCCACAGTTGCTGTCTGACCCGCTGAATTCCACCAGCAGTTAGTTTTTGTCAAGATTCCAGCATCTGCAGTTCCCTGCATCTCTATTTAAGTGTCTAACTGCTTCTTAAATGCAAGAACTGTACCCGATTCCACCCCACCTCCGCTAGCACATCTGTTTTCAATCACAATTGTGCCAGTAAGAATCACACCTGCTTAACTTTCACTCACAGTTGTCACATCTTCAATCACAGCTGGTTTACCTTTAATGATATTTGTTCCATCTTCAATCACAATTGTTTTAACTTTAATGAATACCATTTTAACTTCATTCACATGTTTTACTTTAGAGATACAGAGCACGGAAACAGGGCCTTCGGCCCACCGAGACCACACCGACCAGCAATCACCCCGAATACTAGTTCGATCCTACACACTAGGTACAATTTACAATTTTACTGAAGTCAATTAACCTGCAATCCTGCACGTCTTTGGAGTGTGGGATGCATCTGGTGAAAGCCCACGCAGTCACAGGGAGGACGTACAAACTCCACACAGACATCATCTATGATCAGGATCGAACCCGGGGCTCTGGCACAATCAGGCAGCCGCTCTCCTGCTGCACCACTGTGCTGCCCATAATTGCCCCAACTTCAGTCACACCTATTATATCTTCAGATATTTGTTCTATCTGCAATCACAATTGTTTTATTTTCAATCACACTCATTTCACCCTCAATCACAACTGTTCCACCTCAAAGATATCTTCAATCACACTTCTATAATCCCAACAGTATTATCTTCAATTGTACATTTTATCCTCTTGCACATTAGTACTGGTTTATTATTGTTACATGTACCGAGATATAGTGAAAATCTTTGTGTGCATGTTAGGGTGGCATAGCGGTAGAGTTGCTGCCTAAAGGGCCTGTCCCACTTTCACGACCTAATTCACGACCTCTGCCTAGTTTGTCCTTGACTCATACTCGCAGCATGGTTGTCACGAGGTCGTAGGTAGGTCGTAGGTTGGTCGTAGCAGGCCGTGATGCTAGTCGTAGGTACTCCTGGCATCAAGTAGGTTGGGGTGTTTCTTCTAGCATGATGAAAAATATCCACGAGTAAAAAAGGTCGTGAATTAGGTCGTGAATGTGGGACAGGCCATTTACAATGCCAGAGATCTTGACTACACAGGTATTGTCTGTACAGAGTTTCTCCATTCTCCCTGTGAAAGTGTGGCTTTTCTCTGGGTGCTTTGGTACCTCCCACATCTCAAAGATGTGTAGGTTTGTAGATTAAATGGCTTCAGAAAATTGTCCCTAATATGTAAGATAGTGTTAGTGTGCGGGTTGATCGCTGGTCGACGTGGACTCGATGGGCCAAACGGCCTGTTTCCATGCTGTGTCTTCTTCTTCTTTTGTGTGGCGTGCACAGCCTAAAGTTGTTGGACAATTTGTTCTATTTGATCTTCCATTTGTGCACGTCGAGTTGATTGCATTAGTCGAAACAGGGCGGACCACGTGAAGGTTGCAATCTTCCACCCCGTGCTGTGTCTCTTAAGTAAAGTTAAAATCACATTGTACACGAGTACAATTGAGCCATACACAAGCACAACAGGTAGTGCAAAGAGAAAAATACCAGAGTGCAGAATATAATTACATTGTTGTCGTATTTCAGTTACAGAGAAAAAGTGCGAGGTCCGCAATGAGGTAGGATGGAAGATCAGGACGACACCCTCGCTTAAGGGAGAACTGTTCAGTAGTCTGATAACAGTGAGGAAGACAGTGTAACTTCCATCAATATACCCAACATTGTGAACACTTTAACTTATTAATAACTGAATTCGAAGGCTAAACAAATGGACTTACATTATCCAGGAGGTTACAGGGCGAAAGAGGGAGAGACCACCAGAAAGTCTGAAAGTAAGAGCAAGAATTTTAAACTGAATTATGTGGATATCAGGAAGATTGAAATGGAGTCAGGATATCAAGGGCAGGAACAAAGCATGCCCTTATCTCACTGCAGTTTCTTGAATCTGCCAGTTAATTGGATATCTTTAATCATCCACTTAATGTTGTCACCCTCAGGGTAACTGGGATGTGGAGTAATTACATGGTGGTGCCTCGTTTAAGATGCAGGAGCCTACCTACACAAAGCACCGTGATTACATGGGGAATTAATGCAAACAATGAACTCACTTGACAAGTTGAAGTATATTGAGCAGTATCATATCAACTGAAATCCAACTTTACACAGCTAATAGAAGTTACTGAATGTGGTCTCTTTGTGCTTAAAGAGGCAGGTGTATTGGAGTAATGAAGTGGGACAAGTGGTGCGGTGGGTTTATTCAGAAATGCTCAGTTTCAGACTCTGAAACTCAGGAGGTTTTACACTGACTGTGGAGAGGTCCAGTTTGTCCGATTTACTGGGATACATCCACAACTTTCTGCAATTTCTTGAGGTTCTGGTCAGAATTGTTGCCAAACAAAGCTGTATTGCATCCAGATAAGATGCTTTCTACAGTGCAGAAAGGTCAGAGTCATTGGAGACATGCCCAAAATTTGTTTGTCTTCTGAGTAGAGGCGTTGGTGAGTCTTCTTGGCCGTAACGTCGATGCGTTTGGACCTGGGCAAATTGTTGGTGATGTTTATGCCCGGGAAGTTGAAGCTCTCAAACATCTCCACTTTCACACCGTTGATGCTGACTGGGGCACGCTGACTGGGGCACGCTTCTTAAAATCATCCTGACCAACTCCTTGGTCTTGCTGACATTGAGGGGGAAGTTGCCACCTTGACACGTTGTTCCTGAGCTCTCGACCTTCTTCCTGTACTCGTCACAGACTGAGATCTCACCTCTGGTAATGTCGTCTGCAAACTTGTAAATGGAACATAGAACGTAAAACAGTCCAGCACAGGGAAGCGGCAGATTGGCGCAACAGTAGAGTTGCTGCCTCACAGCACGAGAGACCCGGTTAGATCCTGAATATAGGTGCTGTTTGTACGGAGTTTGTACGTTCTCCCTGTGACCACATGGGTTTTCTCCGGTTGCTCCGGTTTCCACCCACACTCAAAAGACATCCAGGTTTGCAGGTTAATAGGCTTCGGTAAAATAGTAAAAAATGTTCCTAGTGTGTCTTCTTCTTCTTGCATATGGCGTGCACAGCCTAAAGTTGGAGGACAACTTGCTCTATTTGATTGTGCACACCAAGTTGATTGCATTCGTCGAAACAGGGTGGGCCACGTGAAGGTTGCAATCTCCCGCCCCCCTTAGTGTGTGGGATAGTGTTAGTATACGAGGTGATCGCTGGTTGGCTTGGAATCGGTGGGCCGAAGGGCTGTGTCTCTAATGTCTAAGGTCTAAAGCAGAGGACCAGGCTCTTCGGCCCACAATGGCCTAATTCTCCCCATATGTCTTTTGAACCTATGGACAACATCTGTGCTGAACATAATGCCGTTACACTAATCTCATCTGCCTACACATAAACCATACCCCTCCATTCCCAGCATATCCATGTGATTTAATGGTTCAATGGGGTGGGAGATTGCAACCTTCACATGGTCCACCCGGTTTCAACTAATGCAATTGACCCGACGTGCACAAACAAAGAGATCAAATAGAACAAGTTGACCTACAACTTGAGGCTGTGCACACCATACGCAAGAAGAAGAAGAATGGTTCAATGGTTCTTTATTATCACATGTACCAAGAAACAGTGAAATTCTTTATCAGTGAAAGATCAGTAAGATTATTGTCATACATAAGAATAGTCCATGATTAAGTACAGGATGCATAGAAACAGCCCACTGAGTCCATATGCAATAGCAGCCAGGTTTTGCTGCAATTTTCAGTCCAAGCTCTATCTAGCCATAAAGGCCCGTTGCAGCCATCGCCTCCATCCATCCTGCAAACCATCGTCCCTCTCCTTTCCCAGCCACCTTCAGCCTTCGTGCCCTCGGGGTGCCTCCCACTGCCTACCTTGAGGGAGCAGAAGGAAAGACCCCTCAGTTCTTACTAGCCCTTTGTCCAGCGTCCACCACCGTCTCCCTCCACCCTCCGCTCCGGTTCCCTGTTCATGTTTAAACGTCTTAGGAGTAGAATTAGGCCATTTGGCCCATTGAGTCCATTCCATCATGGCCGATCTATCTTTCCCTCTCAACTTCATTCTCCTGCCTTCCCCCCGTAACCTTTGACACCCTTACTAATCAAGAATCTACCAATCTCTGATTTAAAAATACCCAATGACTTGGCCTCCACAGCCGTTTGTGGCAATGTGGAATTCCAAAGATTCACCACCATGTGGCTAAAGAAATTCATCCTCATCTCCATTGGAAAATAATGTCCTTTCATTCTGAGGCTGTGCCCTCTGGTCCTAGACTCTCCTAATAATGGAACCATCCTCTCCACCACCACCACTCTATCCAGGCCTTTCATTATTTGGTAAGTTTCATAGAGATCCCCCCCTCCCCTTCATCCTTCTAAATTCCAATGAGTACAGGCCCAGTGCCTCCTCATATGTTAACCCAATCATCCCCAGGATCATTCTCGTAAAACTCCTCTCAATGGTTCAATGGTGTTTTATTTTCACATATGCATAATGCAAACACACTGTGATATCCTTATCTTACAAACAGTCCAGTAGAGTAGCAGTTGTACAGAAATAGTCTACTGAGCCTGCATGCGCCATTAAGTTATTATGAGCAGTGCCCAAATCAGGCAAGCCCCAGGCTGCTTCGGGTATCCAGCTATTTCCAGTGGATCATCTCCAATGCCAGCATATCCCTTCCTCAGATATGGGGCCCAAAACTGCTCACAATACTCCACGTGTGGTCTGACCAGTGCCTTATAAAGCCTCGGCATTACATCCCTGCGTTTATGGTCCATGCTGTTCCATTCCGAGATGTGCCAGCCTTATGACTATGTGAAGGAGAGAGACTGTAGTGGGTGGAAGACACACACATTGTGCCAGACCCATCTCAGTAATGTGATAAGTCTCCTGTGAGCCATAGTAAATTAGTCAATGTCAGCTCACACAGTGTTTCATAAAAGCCTCATCCCTCACCCTGTCTTCTGACTTCAACCTAGACTGAGTGAATGGAAATTGAGAAGAAACATCTCCATTTCATGAAAAGTTGCATCAACTTTTGACAGTTCGTTACCAGAATCATTAAAAGAACAGTGCAGACAGCGGAAAGGAAGCTCTACCCACCCCTGAAGACCCTCCCCCTCTCTTAGAAGTGGGGCAGCAGAAGTGCAGGTATCGGTATCGGTTTATTGTTGACACACGATCAAGGGTTATGTTGGCTGCTTTCCCAAGGCAGCATGAAGTGTGGATGGTGGGGAGTCTGGTCCGTGTGATGGACTGAACTACATCCATAACTCTCCGCAATTACTTGCGGTCTTGGTAGACCTGTTCACGTGTGAACAGATAGAGTGAGAAATGTATTTAGTTGTCCCATGCACCATAAGGTGCAGTGAAGGACACCAAGTGCTGGAGTAACTCAACGGGTCAGGCAGCATCTTTAGAGAACATAGATAGATGATGTTTTGGGCCTGGTCCCTTCTTCAGACTGGTCACCTGTCCAGATGCTGCCTGGTCTGCTGAGTTACTCCAGCATTTTTGTGTCTTAACCTGGAACTGAATTCAGCTCCTATTGCGATCCCATTGGGACCAAGATGCTCCATCTAAGCTAGACCCAGGTGCTCACATTTGGCCGTTTTCTCTAAACTATAAAGAAATAATGAACTGCAGATGCTAGTTTACAACAAAACCACAAAGTGCTGGAGTAACTCTGCGGGTCAGACAATGTTTCTGGGGAACATGGATAAGTGACGTTTCGGGTCGGGACCCTTCTTCAGACTGATTGAATTTCATTCCTCAGGCAGTAGTCACGGACTTCTCCTCTGATTTTTCACTGTGGACATTCACATCCAATGATCTGAAACCGTTGATTGTGTTTACGAAGGGTCCTGACCCGAAACGTCACCTGTCCACTCCCTCCACAGATGCTGCTTGACCTGCTGCGTTCCTCCAGCACTATGTGTTTTGCTTAAACTTCATTATCCTGCAACTCCTCCGAGTCCCTCCCTCCCTGTTCCCAATTTCTGGAATGATTCTTATGTCTTCTAGTTAGTTGGTTAGTTTATTATTATTGCCACGTGTACCGAGGTACAGTGAAAAGCTTTTGCTGCATGCTAGCGGAAGGACTAGACATGATTACAATCGAGCTGTCTACGTTGTACAGATACAGAATAAAACAAATAACATTTAGGTAAGGTAAAGACTGATAACTGAACTGAACTAACCGGGCTTGGTCATCCAAACACATTCTAGGCCAGTCTCCATCCTTCTAGTCTCCGTTAAACTTGCTCTGCTCAGGGTGCCACAACCTGGACAGATATAGGGATAGGAAGGCTTTACAGGATCAGCATTGATCTGCCAAGAACATATTTATAGGCTTAAGGTGAGAGGGGGGGGGGGGGGGGGGATTTACGATGGACCTCAGGGGCCATTGTTTCACAGAGGATCAGGAGTTACAGATATATTAATAGATTTAGCAAAGACACTAATTTCTGATAAATTGGTTTCAAAGTAAAGTGAATGCTCACAGACTCTTTCAAGGGTCAAGGATTCTGAAACCAGGGGACATAGGTGAGAGGGGAAGAGGGAAGAGGTTTAAGAGGGTCCTCGGGGTCAGCCAGTACACTTAAGAGGACATAGTCCATAGTTGGAATGAGCTGCCAGCTATAGAAACTGATACAATTATGACTTTTAAAAGATATTTGGGAAGACATATGGGTAGAAAGGGTTTAGAGGGATAGTGGCCAAATGCAGGCAAATGAAACTAGCCCATTACCAACTTGGTTGGCATAGACAAGGTGGACCGAAGGGCCTGTCTGTATAGGGCTGTGATTGACTTATTGAGTTTAATTTACAAATGCAGCAGGGAAACAGGCCCTTCGGCCCATCGAGTCCACGCCGACCATCGATAACCCCGTCCACACTAGTTCTATGTTATCCCACTTTCTCACCCACTCCTACACACTAGGGGAAATTTACAAATCCCCACGTCTTTGGGATTTGGGAGGAAACCGGAGCACCCGGAGGAAACCCACGCGGTCACAGGGCGAACGTGCAAACCACACGCAGACAGCACCCGAGGCCAGGATCGAACTCGGGTCTCTGGCGCTGTGAGACAGAGGCTCTACCAGCTGCGCCACTGTTGCACCCTATTCTTTAACCAAAGCTGTTGGGATCAAAGATGTTGTGTTAGCCAGGAGACAGGTTAACCACAATCTCTGTCAGTGACGGGGCAAAGTTGAGGGGATATACTGTATAGTCTCCTTTTGATCGTGTAAGTGTATCGGTAGCGGAAGAGTGGCGCAGCGGTAGAGTAGCTGCCTTACAACGCCAGATTCCTGGTTTTGATCCTGACTACGGAGTTTGTATGTTCTCCGCGTGACCTGCATGGGTTTTCTCCGGGAAGCTCTGGTTTCCTCGCGCACTCCAAAGACATACAGGTGTGTGGGTTGATTGGCTTGGTACGAATGTAAATTGTCCCTAGTGTGCAGGGTGATCGTTGGTCGTTGAGGACGTTGGGCTGAAAGGCCTGTGTCTGTGCTGTATCCCCAAACTGAACTAAACTAAACTAAAAATAACCCGAACCGCAGGACAAGACGGGAACATTGCTCAGCACATTTTCAATTATCACCATCCTGATTTCTCATCATCACCCGATCTGAACATGGACAGAGATCCAAACAAGGATCAACAACAATGGGAACGCTATTCTGTATTTGGAACCACTGTTCCATGTCAGTGAGAATGTATAAATGCATATATAATGTGCAATGGATAGCAACCGTATTACGGTGCAACACTCCTTAAAATATTTATGAGATGTATTTCCTTCCTTGTTACGTTTGCCAGGATTAATACGGTCCAATTCATGCTCCTTGTTGGAGATCCTGACTTGGTTTCAACCAGATAAGTTTGCCTTGTTTTAAGACGTGACCCAAATATCATTAGCTATGCTCTGTCGATTCGAGAGTGTGCGCTCCAACACTTACTGTACTAAAGCAGCCAATTAAATTAAAACTCTGGAGTTCGTGGACTTGTTATGAATCATCTGGGTGCTGACATTACCGTTTGTATCATTTTTAAATTTCCATCCTCTGTTCCAAGAGGGAGATGTCAGGTTTTTAATTTTTAGTGAGGCGGTGAGTGAAATTGGAGGAGTTTAGTTTAGTTTGGTTTAGAGATACAGCGCGGAAACAGGCCTTTCAGCCCACCGGGTCCGTGCCGACCAGCGATCCCTGCACACTAACACTATCCTACACAAAGTAGGGACAAGTTACAATTTCCCTGAAGTCAACTAGCCTACAAGCCTGTACGCCTTTGGAGTGTGGGAGGAAACCGAAGATCTCGGTGAAGACCCAAGCAAGTCATGGGGAGAACGTACAAACTCTGTACAAACAGCACCCGTGGTCAGGATTCAATTTGGGTCTCTGGCGCTGTAAGGCAGCAACTCTACCCATGTGTCACCGTGCTGCCCGTTATTGGGTTATCTGGGTCTTGTGCCCTTACCATTGAAACAAGCCCTTTGGCCCACCATGTCCATGGCGACCAAGTTGGCGCACTGTGGTAATTTCATTTGCCTACATTTGGATCATATCCCTCTAAACTTTTTTAATCCATATATCTCCCATGTTTTTTAAAAGTTGTATTTGTACCCGCTTCCATAGCATCCTCTGGCAGCTTGTTCCAGATAAGGTTACAAAGGTCTTTTATTGTCACGTGTATCAATTAAGGTACAGTGATATGCGAATTACCATACAGCCATACCAAAAAAGCAACAAGACACACAACTATATAAAAGTTAACATATACATCCACCACAGCGGATTCCTCACATTCCTCACTGTGATGGAAGGCAAAAAAGTCTAATCTTCTTCCCTCATTAGATCGGACTACTCTTTGAGTGAAAAGTTTGATCCCTCCAACATCAAAGTCTGGTTATTTCATTCATCCCCCCCTCTGGCCAATGTTGTATCCCCACCGCCCAACTTGTCACCACTCACCAGCCGACACAAGTAGGAAAAGCCTTGTTCTCCTTCCTCTGCCACGTCGAGCCTGAGGCAGCTTTAGAAGAATGTAGAAACAAAGAACTGCAGACGCTGGGTAATACACAAAAGGACACAAAATGCTGGAGTAACTCAAGTGGTCTGGCAACATAAGAGACACAAAGAGCTGGAGTAACTCAGCGGGACAGGCAGCATCTCTGGAGAGATAGGATGGGTGACGTTTCGGGTCGAGACCCTGTCTGAAGAAGGGGCTCGACCCAAAATGCCACCCATTCCTTCTCTCCTGGGATGCTGCCACTCCCGCTGAGTTACTCCAGCATTTTATGTCTATCTTCAGTTTAAACCAGCATCTGCAGTTCCTTTCTACACATTTGGTCAGGCAACATCCCTGGAAAACATGGATAGGTGACGTTTTGGGTGGAGATGCTTCTTCAGACCATAGGTTGAGACTTTAGACCTTTAGGTTTTAGACTTTAGAGATACAGTGTGGAAACAGGCACTTTGGCCCATCGATTCCGTGCTGACCAGTGATCACCCCTTATGCTAGCACAATCCTACACACTAGGGGCAATTTTACAACTTACCAAAGCCAATTAATCTAAATACATATTTGGAATGTGGAAGGAAACCGGAGCACCCGTGAAAACTCACGTGGTCACAGGGAGAACGTACAACACCGTACAGACCGTATTCGTATTCAGGATCGAACCCAGGTCTCTGGTGCTGTAAGGCAGCAACTCTACCGCAGCACCACTGTGGTGGGGAAATAACTGGAGTAAATCCTGAGGGATAAGATATATGCACATTTGGAAGTGCAGGGTCTGGTGAGGGGATAGGTGTAAATCCTCTGTCACTAATTTGAGTTTTGGAAGAGATAATAATGAAGGTTGATGAACACAGGATGGTAGGGTTTGTTTACATGGACTTTAATGAGGCGTTGACAAGGTTATTTGTGACAGGCTGGTGCAGAAGTTTAAGCACTTGGGATCCGAGGTGAGCTGGCTGATTGGATCTAAATCTAAATCAAGCTTGCAGGTAGAATTGTGTGCAGTTCTGGTCACTGCACTACAGGAAGGATGTGATTGCAGTGAAAAGTACAGAGGAGATTCACCAGGACATCAGACACAAGGAACTGCAGATGTTGGAATTTTGAACAAAGTGCTGGAGTAACTCAGCAGGTCAGGCAGCATCTCTGGAGGACGTGGATAGGTGACTTTTCGGGTTGGGACCTTTCATCGGTCTGGAGAAGGGTCCTGACCCAAAATGTCGTATGTCCATTTCCCTCGGGAGATGCTGCCTGACCCGCTGAGATCTTCCAGCACTTTGTGTTTTGCTCAGGATTCCAGCATCTGCACTTCCGTGCACCTCCTTAAAAAGATAACGAGAAGTTTTTCTCTGTGACGGAACAGGTTTTGCTTTAAGCCAGAGTTTGGAGGACAACCAGGCAGTAATCCAATAAACATCTGACCGACAAGAGACAGATCAGAAAATGGGTGCCTCCAACACATAGTCATCTGGTGTGCACTCTCAGATTGAGACTGATACACTCCAGAACGGCGGATATATCAAATTCAGCCATCTCTTCAAATCAGAAAGGAAATGCAGCAGGATACTAAATTAAATCCACTGTTTGGACAGGTTTGCGCCCTTCCATTTATTTTCTGTCGACAGGGACCAGACTTACTTTGGTCTCGCCCACACAGTGACTGTGCTCGAGCTGTCTGTGATGCTTCACGTGCTGAGATACTGCACAAGATGAAAGGAAATGAAAATTTGAAATTAATTATTCCCAAAATAAAGATGGCTCGATACACTCTGGGGTTAGCAGAGCAATAAGTTAAACTGCTCCATGCGTCACTAGCTGGTGAATCTCACTCCTAACCTCAGAACACCCGATCCACCACACTCCCTGACTACACCACGTATATGCTCAAACTTAGAGAATCACAGTCACACTCACAAGCTCACACTTACACACCCAGACACACATACACACACTCTCACACACAGACACACATATACTTACACACATACATGCACACATTCATATACACACACTCACACAAAACAAACGCACGTTCAACATGGACACATCCAAATCACAGTCTTACACACACTTACGTGCAACCCTTAATCACAATCACACGCACACACACTTACACACAGCAAACATACATAACCTATTTAGTCATATACACACACACCCACACCAAACCCACATACACACACACACACAAACACACACACACACACACATGGGTGGCACAGTGGTAGAGTTGCTGCTTTACAGTTGCTGCCTCAAGTTGGATCCTGTCTACGGGTCTGTCTGTGTGGAGTTTGCACATTCTCACTGTGACCACGTGGGTTTCCTCTGGGTTCTCTGGTTTCCTTCCACATCACAAACATGTGCAGGTCTAGCAGTTAATTGGCTTCTGTAAATTGCCCCTAGTGTGTAGGGAGTGGATGTGAAAGTGGGATAACATGGAACTAGTGTGAACAGGTGATCGATGGTCAGAGTGGATATGGTGGGCCAAAGGGCCTGTTTAAATGCTGGATCTCTAAAACTAATAAAACACACAAACACTCTAATTATTCACACACACTCACTCACACACACACCCTAATTAAAGTCGCACATATGCACATTCTATTTACAGTCACATGTACACATGCCCAAATCACATGCACACTCTAATCACAGTTACACATGAACATACCTCGATCAGTCTCACAAACACATACAGTATACACAATCCTAGTCTCTCACAGTTGTACAATCAGGCCTTTCAGCCCATCCTCAGAAGTTAGCAACTTTGACGACACAAATAGAGTGATAACGAAGGTGTGCGGTGTGCTTGCTTTCATAGGTCAGGACAATATAAGTCAGGAAGCCACGATGCAGCTTTATAAAACTTAGCTGAGGCCAAATTTGGAATATTGGGTTCAGTTCTGGTCCCTCCATCAAAGGAAGGATGTGGAGGCCTTGGAGAAGGTGCAGAGGAGATTTACCAGAATGATGCCTGGATTACAGGGCATTAACTCTAAGGAGAGGTTAGAGTTAACTTGGATTGTAAGAGTTGGCTTTGGCACCATGTTCAGCACAGACATTGTGGGCAGAAGGGCCTGCTCTTGTGCTGTTCTACGTAAGCCTAAATATCATCAGGCGCTTTAAAGCAACACTCAGGATGAAAGCGGGAGAGGTGGGACAGGTTGTGGGCTGGAGACTGCATCTCTCACGAACCAGATCCGCTGCCTACTCGTGCAACTAGAGCTCCACCTACAGGACTCAGCCAGGGCACACGTCTTCACTTCAAAAAGATGGAGTGAGGGGGGGTGGGGGGTGGGTGAGATGGAAGTGGGTGGGGGGGGGGGGGGTTTAGGTTTATTATTGCCTTGTGTACTGAGGTACAGTGAAAAGATTTGTTTTGCAGATAATTTGGAAATACAATCAAGTCAAACTCAAGTACAATAGATAGAGCAAAGGGGGATACAGAGTGCAGAATAAGGTTCTCAGCATTCAGGGGTGCCACAGTGGTGCAGCACTGCCTTACAGTGCCAGAGACCCGGTTTGATTCTGAGCTCAGGTGCTTGCTGTGTGGAGTTTGCACGTTCTCCATCTGTTCTCTCCACGTGAGTTTCCTCCGGGTGCAGATTCCTCCCACATCCCAAAGATGTGCGGGTTTGTTGGTTAATTGGTCTCTGTAAATTTCCTCGTGTGTAGGGAGTGGATGAGAAAGTGGGATAACGTAGATCTGATACGGGTAATCGCTGTTTGGCATGGACTCGGTGGATCGAAGGGCCTGGTTCCATGCTGTATCTCTAAATTAAATTGCAGCACACCAATTCCATTGACAAAGTCCAATGACCATAATGGGGTTGAGGTGAATCGGACAGTACCCTAGCTAATGGAAGGACTGTTCAGAAGCCTGATAACAGAGGGGAAGAAGCTGCTCCTGAGTCTGGTGATACGTGCTTTCAAGCTTCTGTACCTTCTTCCCGATGGGAGCAGGAATGACCTGGATGGGACATGTTTGGCTGCTTTTCTGAGGCAGCTGAAATGTAGATGGAGTCGATGGTGGGGAGTCTGTGCATGTGGACTACTTAATATCTCAAAATACAGCTTTATGATCTTTGCTTGTAACGTTTGTTTTTAATGCTGCGAATCATCAAACGTCCGGCTCATTAAACAGGTAAACCATCTCTCAATGTTACAGCGGCACTTCATTTGTGAAGATATCAACCACTATAGAAATTCATGTTGCTTTCAATCCAATTCACCCACAAGTCAGAGGCCCAGCACAAAATGCCAATGCAAATTTATGAAAAACAGCCCTGGCACCCATGCCTACATAGAAAGATGGTTAGATTTGTTCATTCACTTACCAGATCCAAACATTGATCTGCCAAACCCACCATTTGCTGGCCAATACAAATTGGCTTTGAGCAGATAGAAACAAGGAACTGCAGATGCTGAAGAAAGATGCAAAATGCTGGAGTAACTCAGCGGGTCAGGCAGTATCTCTGGATAAAAGGAATAGGTGACATTTTGGTCAGAACCATTCTTTGGACTGAAAGTGGAAGTGGGTGGGGGTGGAATCAACTGGAGGTGAGAAAAGACCAAAGCAAATCAGGGTCGGCAACAGGTGACCTCAGTGGGAAGAAGTCTGGACACAAAATGTCACCTTTCCTTGTGCTGCAAAGGGTGAAGATATGGGCCCAGGCCATGAGAAAGCGGGCGGCCATTTGGCGTAGGAGGCAACCGAGAAGTGGCATGCAGGGAACAATCAGTAAGGGCAGGGGCAACCGAGACAGGGCAGAGGCAATGGATGAGGTCTTGAGGCTAGGGAGTTTGGGCCAATGCAGCTAGTTTGACACAGTGATAGAGTTGCTGCCTTACAGCGCAAGAGACCCGGGTTCGATCCTGACTACGGGTGCTGTCTGTACAGAGTTTGTAAGTTCTCCCTGTGACTGCGTGGGTTTTCACCAGGTGCTCCAGTTTCCTCCCACACTCCCATGACTTCAGTGCAGGTTTGTCAGTTAATTGGCCTCTGTAAATTATAAATTGTCCCTCGTATGGAGAAGAGTGCTAGTATACGGGGTGATTGTTGGTCGGCGCAGTCTTGGTGGGCTAAAAGGCCGTTTCCACGTGGTATCTCTAAGGTCTAAAGCTAACTAGATTTGATGAAAGGGTAAGCAGGATGTGATGAACATTGCAGAGGTCTCAATCGCAAAATCAAGTAAACTGCGGGTACTGGAACCTTGAGCCAGCTACAACGTTCTGGAGGAGCTCAGCGGATCAGGCAGCATCTGTAGGGGGAATAGACAAGTCTGAAGATGAGTCTTGACCTAAAACGTCACCTATCCACGTTCTCCAGAAATGTTGCCCGACCTGGTGAGTTACTCCAGCACTTTGTGTTAACCAGCATGGGCAGTTCTTTGTTTCTACATAATAAGAATACACAAGGAAATGCAAATGGTGGAAGATGTAGAAGCAAGGAATTGCAGGTTCTTGTTAACACAAAAGGTCACAAAGTGCTGGAGGAACTCAGTGGGTCAGGCAGCATCTGCGGAAAGAATGGACAGACGATGTTTCAGGTCAGGACCCTTTTTAAACAAAATCAGTGGTTACAGATCATTGGATGTGAATGTCCACAGTGAAAAGTCAGAGGGGGGCTCCCTGATTACTGCCCGAGGAATGAAGGTGTGGTTGCAGAATGAATCAGACAAAACTGAAGGCAAGTATTGGCTGATTAGGTGGTTCGCACAAAGCAGTATCCTCAGGTCAACACGTAACAACATGTATACCATAACCACAACTAATTTAAACTTAATAACTTAATCAATGGTCACTAAATCAAGGACCAGTCTCACCTTGGTCACTCCCTCTTCTCCACTCTCCCATGTACAGAAGTGTGAAAACGCACACCTCCAGATTCAGGGACAGTTGCTTCCCTGATGTTATCAGGCAACTGAATCATCCTATCAACAACTATAGAGCGGCCCTGACCTACCATCTAGCTCATTGGAGACCCTCGGACGATATTTAATTGGACTTTACTGGACTTTTTCATGCACTAAACATTATTTTCTTTGTCATGTGTCTGTACACTGTGGATGGCTTGATTGTAATCATGTGTAGTCTTTCTGCTGACTGGAGAGTACACAACAAAAGCTTTTCACACTACCTCAGTGCACGTGATAATAAACTAAACGAAACATTCAACACCTACAGAATTAACAATCATTGGCATTCACAGGACAATATACAAGATAATACCTCAGAAGGTAGAAACATGATCCAATCTCAAGGGGCAACACAAGGAACTACAGATGCTAGAATCTTGGGAAAAACACAAAGTGCTGGAGGAACTCAGCAGGTCAGGCAGCATCTCTGGAGAAAAGGAATAGGTGACGTTTCGGGTCGAGACCCTTCTTCAGACTGAGAGTCAGAGGAAAGGGAACTCATATATGTTGCTTGAACAGGAGGTGGAGGCAATTATTTCATAATATTTTAAAATAATTGATTTAGCATCTCCACTTGTTTAAAACTTGCTTTAAGGTTTATTTGCCAATGAACTGAAGTATTAGCTCAGTCTCTTTCTCTCCCTGGATACTACCTGACCTGCTGGGTATTTCATGCATTCTGTCTCTACCTCCCATTTCCACTTTCCCCTCCTCAGATGGTGGACTTTGGATATCGGCTGCGATTAGGCTCGAGTGCCTTGCCTGGTCTAATCATCAATCACCAGTCAGGACATCGAACAAAGAACAGTACAGCACAGGAACAGGCCCTTCGGCCCACAATGTCCGTACCGTACATGATGCCATTAAATTAATCTCCTCTGCCTGCACATGATCCATATTCCTCCATTCCCCGAATAGCCATGTGCCGATCTAAAAGCCTCTTAAATGCCACTATCGTATCAGCCTCGACCACCACTCCTAGCAAAGTGTTCCAAGCAGTCACCACCCTCTATATAAAAAAAACCTGCCCCACACATCTCCTTTAAACTTTGCCCTTTTCACCTTAAAGTTATGCCCCCTCGTCCTTGACATTTCTACCCTGGGGAAAAGGGTCTGAATGTGTACCTTATCTAGGCTTCTCATAATTTTATTTGTGTCTATCAAGTCTTCCCTCAACCTCTGATGCTCCAGAGAAAACAATCCAGGTTTGTCCAATCTCTCCTTGTACTCGCCTTTATCTCCTTCAATACTTTCTAATCCAGGCAGCGTTCTGGAAAACCTCCTCTGCACCCTTTCCAAAACCTCCGCATCCTTCCTGTATTGGGAACTTGAGATGTTAGGCATGGATAAATGTCTAAAATAGATAGTCTGGGACCACAAAGGCAAAGAAAACCAACTCTTGAGGAAAGTAGACAAAAGGAAACTCAGCGGGTGAGGCAGCACCTATGGAGCGAAGGAATAGGTGACGTTTCGGGTCGAGACTCTTCTTCAGACTGATGTGGGGGTGGGGGGGGCGGGAAGAAGAAAGGAAGAGGCGGAGACAGTAGGCTGTGGGAGAGCTGGGAAGGGGAGGGGAAGGAGGGAGAAAGCAAGGACTACCTGAAATTGGAGAAGTCAATGTTCATACCGCTGGGGTGTAAACTACCCAAGCGAAATATAAGGTGCTGCTCCTCCTATTTGCTGTGGGACTCACTCTGGCCATGGAGGAGGCCCAGGACAGAAAGGTCGGATTCAAAATGGGAGGGGGAGTTGAAGTGCTGAGCCACCGGGAGATCATGTTGGTTAATGCAAACCGAGCGGAGGTGTTGGGCGAAGCGATCGCCAAGCCTGTGCTTGGTCTCACCAAGTAGGGGATAGAGTCCTTACAGGAAGCAGGGTGGGAAGAAGTGTAATCCAGATAGCCATGGGAGCCAGTGGGTTTGTAGTAGATGTCAGTCAGTAGTCTGTTACCTGCGATGGAGATTGGTCCTAGAAACGGTAGGGAGCTGTCGGAAATGGTCCAGATGAATTTGAGTGCCGGATGCAGGTTGGTGGTGAAATGGATGATTGGACTCCCCTGCTCCCAATTCCTCCATCTACGCCGCATCTGTACCCAGGATGAGGTGTTCCAAACCAGGCCATTGGAGATGTCCTCATTCTTTAGGGAACGGGGGTTTCCCTCTTCGAGTATAGGTGAGGCTCTCACCAGGATCTCCTCCATATCTCATAGCTCCACTCTCACTCCCCATCCCCCCACTCGTAACAAGGGCAGAGTCCCCCTTGTCCTCAGCTTCCACCCCATCAGCCGTCACATATAACAGGTAATCCTCCAACATTTTTGCCACCCCCAACGGGATCCCACCACTGGCCACATCTTCCCATCTCCTCCCCTTTCAGCTTTCCGCAGAGACTGCTCCCTCCGTAACTCCCTGGTCAATTCGTCCCTTCCCACCCAAACCACCCCTTCCCCTGGTACTTTCCCATGCAACCGCAGGAAATGCTACACTTGTCACTTCACCTCCCCCCTCGACTCCATCCAAGGACCCAAGCAGTCGTTCCAGGTGAGGCAGAGGTTCACCTGCACCTCCTCCTCCAACCACATCTTTTGCATCTGCTGTTCTAGGTGTCAACTGCACTACATCGGTGAGACCAAGTAGAGGCTTGGCGATCGCTTCGCCCAACACCTCCGTTCAGTTTGCATTAACCAACGTGATCTCACGGTGGCTCAGCACTTCAACTTTCCGCCTCTTCCTTTCTTCTTCCCGCCCTCCCCCACCCCCTACATCAGTCTGAAGAAGGGTCTCGACCCGAAACATCACCTATTCCTTCGCTCCATAGATGCTGCCTCACCCGCCTTGTCTACCCACATTACTCCAGCATTGTCTACCTTCGATTTTTCCAGCATCTGCAGTTCTTTCTTAAACTCTTGAGGAAAGATCAGCACGTTGTTTCAAAATATAAATGATTTTTCAGCAATCAAAGGTATTAATTTTGATTTTATTTCTTCAGAAAAGTCCACTGCTGAATCAAGTTTTAAGGCAAGAAGACATGAAGTGATGATCCTTTTAAACCCTGTCCCACCTCTCAATATTCCTGATATGAAAATAAACATTTTAAGACTGAACCATCTTTTTCTGTGGGTCGAATAAGTATCTCTTAAAGGCTAAGGTGATGGTTGCAGGCTGTGCGTCAATCTTCTCTTCGTCCGTTCTCGCACCCTCGCCCTTTGCGGCCTTGGATTTTTTCTTGCTGGTCAGTGCGAGCTGTTGTTTGGTCTCCGGACTAAGCCCATCTGTAGAAAAAGGGCAGCCATTGTCAAGGTCATAGAGTCATAGAGTCATAGAGTCGCGACAAACAGGCCCTTCGGCCCACCGCATCCATGCCGCCCCTTGTACCGATCTACGCTAACACTATTTACCTACATCAAGGTCCCGGTCTTCTAAACCTCGGTCGTTGCATTGATTCTTTTACATATTGTGAAATAATTGCTTCCACCTCCCCTTATAGCAACTTATATCCATGTGCCTATCTAAAAGCCTTTTAAACGCCGCTATCGTATTTGCCATCCACCACCCCTAGCAGCGCGTTCCAGGCACTCACCTCTCTCTGTGTAAAACAACTAATTTTTATTAGATTTACAATGTGAATTTCTCTTTAAGGTTTGCATAGTTGCACAATTGGTAGAGCTGCTGCCTCAGAGCGCTGGACACCAGGATTCGGTCCTAACCTTGGGTGCTGACTGTGTGGAGTTTGCACATTCTCGCTGTGGCCAAGTGGGTTTCCTTCAATTGCTCCGGTTTCGTCCCACATCTCAAAGACGTGCGGGTTTGTAGTTAATTGTCCTCTGTAAAACTGTGCTTTGTGTGTAGGGTGTGGGAGAACATAGAAGTAGTGTGAGCAGGTTATCAATGGTGAGCATGGACTCAGAGGGCTGAAGGGCCTATTTCCACGCTATGTTTCTAAACTAACTGAACTGAACATCCTCCTTATATCTACCCTTATAAACAGAATAAGGAACAGGCCCTTCAGCCCGCCGAGTCTACGCCG